>NC_056746.1:1000234246-1000524246 GCF_019279795.1 Protopterus annectens | reverse complement strand
TAGATGTATGACTACATATCTGGGGTTGTACATGGTCATGTATATGAACACCCGCATCCGGGAGGGACGTGTATTGTTTGTATACAGGGGTTGTGTGCATCATTACGACATGGAACCTGGACAGGGTATACAATTTGTGGATGTGTACTATTTGGATGATGGCTATGGGAAAGCTTCTAGGGAAAATGTGAAAGGTATATATTCCTGATAATGCACATGGGGAGACATGCATCATGGTCAGGTGTTTAATCCCGGGTCATAGGATATGCAAGACCGGCTGGAGGCTGATCAGGATTGTGGACAACTACTGCTAATGTAACTTGTGTCCGGATGTCTACGAGGCTGGACATCGTGTCGTGCAACCAAGTCTAATCTTTAGAACAGACACTTATCCCATGAGGGATGTCCAAAAATTGTGGACGCCAATGACTCCCGTTCTTTTGGCTATACAAAAATGAGGAAGGGTTATACATGCAAGGTATACCTAGTTTGCAATCCTGAGACTGCCTAGGGTGAGACTGCCTACTAGATATGGGTAGGAGGCACTATGTGCAAATATGGCTGCGCCAAGCTAGCAGCCCGAGTATGGGTGGTTTTCGTGGACATTCAGCAAGGGGGGGTGGTGTGCTGTGGAGGGGATGATGGGGATTCATTTATGTATCCAGGTGTGTTGGGGTTAGATGGCTCAGTTCAGGCCAGACCATTATGTGGGTGTGAGCTGGTAACGTTTCTGTACATGTGTATCGCACATTTTAATGTTCATATGTTTGTGGGATTGTGTTCTGCAGTATGGCCTGTCAGGGTGTATTGGGGATGTGAATGTCTGTTCTTTGGTTTCCTTTCTGATTCACCCACTGCTCCCTCGTACACCTCCAGTTCACCTATTGTACATCTGACCCAGTCTTCCCTTGGTGAATTATTACATTACCCATCACCCACTCCAAATTCCACAAACACACCATCTATCCCCTCTCTGGTTGCTGGCCCATGGCACAGACAGCAGTACACATTGCATACTCTACATATCTCTGGTACCAATATGGTTGTGAGGACAACCCTAGCATATTTGATCTTCCACATGCTGTACTTCACGCACATAGGTACACGCAAATACTTATCTTTCATGACATGGTAGGTAGACCCAGGTGATACCCATTCATCTTTGGGCCATCCAGACAAGGATGACTCGGACCGCAAATGGGCAGATATTGAGTGAATGCTCTGACCATTGGTAGGGTTGCCACCTTTTCAAATGGCCAAAGTTGGACATTTTCAGGACACACATCAGATTTTACAGGCCGACACATACCCACGGTCAGTACAAAGGATAGAACATTACTTTTTTGCCTAAATAAAAGCTTATTCTTGTAGCAGTTTAGTTGCTTATTCTGTTTCTTGTAACATTTAACTATTTTATGCAACTATTATATAAAATATGGAACATAATTATATCCTACAATCGCAGGACATTTGCCATTTTTAATATTTTTGGTCAAGACACAATTTCCCAAAGAGGGACTGTCCCTCACAAAGTGGGACAGGTGGTAACCCTAATCATTGGCTAGGCTTAGCAAAGGGCTGCGGCGCGCAAACACTCTGCGTTTCACTTCCACTTGGTATAACAATCAACACTACAATGAAATACGGGCACAGGGTTTTAAATGTCATTGTTCAAGGGACGGGGGCTCAAAATTCAGCTACTTGGTTTTGAGTTTACTTTTTATTTTGGTGTTCGCAGAAATCTCTTGTATAGTTTGCATACATTTCAGTATCCACGGACGCTGACAGGAGTGATTACTATTAGAGGCAGGCTGTACTAGTCAGCATTTTAGGCTGTGCGTCTGTAGCCGATATGTTCACGCCTCCGTGCAATGCTTAGACACGCCCCCTGCACTCGCGCACGTTTCCTGTGCATGTGGACGTTGCTGCAGCGCGCCTTCATTAATATGCATATGGTGCTGCTGCGCCATCTCTACACTGCACGGTCGGCGCAAGGCTAACGCCGTCCTTGCGCCGAGCTTCATGAATCCCGGGGATGGTCTTAATGGCAAAGTTTCCATTAAGCCTGTTCTGGATGCTAGGGTCATACCTAGATTGTAAGTGTATATTGCCTTAGATGGTTTCTAAGGTTTATGTACCAGTGAAAGTAGATGTATGAGTGTACTTCTAGGTAGTCTGATAAAGAACCAAGCAATACTGTGCTGGTATCATGAGGAGTTTACAGTCAATGATATAGTCCAATTGTATGTGCATAGGAAAGTCAGTTGATATTTCATGTTGACATCCTATTGAAGACTGATTAATTTGCTTGGTTGCAGTTCTAATATTGTCTATACGTATTGGATCATATGTTATATGCTGAGTAAATATGAATATAGACATGAGTCTGACTGGATATGTAAATGTGAATCTATTAAATGTGAATGTGCTATGGTTGTATATGTTGTTGTATAGATTACTACTGTTAGAGTTGATATCAAACTTTATATATGCTTTATTATTGTTAGAAATATAGAATAGTAGTCACCCGCTGCTCATGCATCTCAGTATGATTCGGGTGTATTCCATTTAGGTTGTCATAGATACATCATAATTTTAAGAGCGGCGATGTACTTTATTAACTTAATTTCCCTTTGATAGGGAGTGGTGATAGCCTGAATAATTATAAATATATAAATGTTATCGTTGTTCATTATATAAGTGCTTGACTGAATATTGCTATGTCATTTTTTATTACTTACAAGCATAGATGTATGTTTGATTATGCAACAGGCATTTGCGAAGGAGGTTAGATTACATTGGTGCTGTCTTTAATCACCAAGTCACTGAAGGTGGCTGTGTAATAGGTAGGTAGCATAATGCTAGCACCAGTATTTGTTAGTTAATATCATAATGTGTTTCAGCATTTTTGTATTAATAGAATTTAGACATCCGATGCTCAATGCTATCAAGTATAATGTATGGAGCGTACTGGAAGGACAATATTATGTTTAGTATATGCATTTGAATGCTCATGATTGCATGAGCGATATAGTAGCTAATACTTAGCATCTAACTCTTATGTAGCAAGTGAAATACATGGAGAAGAATGGGAGAGTAGTTTCATGTTCGTTGTATGTGCTGTTTTTTATTTAGCAGAGGGACGCTCATTATTATGTGAGTGCCTTATTAATTATGGGATAGGCCATTGTATAGTACAGTTGATATACATATACTTTAGCTAGATGTAATTTATGGCTATGTCTTGTAGACTAATGCCAGTTATGATATTGTAGTGAACACAGTATTTGATGATGTGCTGAATTTGTGCACCAATTAATGAGGCAACATAAAGATCCACTGCCTTAAAATGATGGAATATTTTATTGTGGCAAAGTTTTATATGTGCAAATGCCTTATTATTGCCCTAAAGTGATGGAATATTTTATTGTTGCAAAGTTTTATTTGTGCAAATGTCTCATGTATTGCAAATGGTTATATTGTATATAGAAGTGATGGACAGCTGACATATCATACATGACTGTTGAAATATTGCAGCATGTGGTGATCTGCATTTAGACACCAAACAAGTTGAATATGTATATTAATATATTGAACAGTTTAATGGGGTTAGACCTACTGCTTTAAGTTGATGTATTACTATATGTTTTTAGTGATGAATTGTTTTATTTATATAATCAGTGCATAATTAGTGTAAATACAAAGGTTATATTTTAAAAAAGGTGCTATGCTGCTTTAAGATGTGTCATAGTTTATGTAGATACATCATTACACTCTATGAAAGTGCTTGAATTTGGAGATGGGAGTGTAGGGATAATTGCGAGCAACTGTGCGCATGCTTTTAAATAGTGAGTATTTCTGCAACGTATTTTATTGTTTTGTGTCTATGGTCTGAAGAAGCCACTTAGATAGTGGTGAAAGCACTAACCATATTAAAGCTGTTTGTTCATTTTTATCTTGCAGAGTCATTTGTTTATGAAAGAGGAAACTGCTTCGTTCCATTGTGATTCTTCTGTTTACTGTTTGGATACTTGGTTTTGTGCTTCATAGTGGTCCGTTTATCCGTTGAGTAATTTGCGTTGTTTTTTTTACTGTTAATATCATGTCTGGTACTGGACACTAATAGCTGACAGTGCTGGCCAACAATAGCTGACAGTGCCAGCCAACAAATAGCTGACAGTGCTGGCCAACAAATAGCTGACAGTGCTGGCCAACAAATAGCTGACAGTGCCGGCCAACAAATAGCTGACAGTGCCGGCCAACAAATAGCTGACAGTGCCAGCCAACAAATAGCTGACAGTGCCAGCCAACAAATAGCTGACAGTGCTGGCCAACAAATAGCTGACAGTGCTGGCCAACAAATGACAACAGCAGAACTTGAAGCAGCTTTGTTTCTGCCTGCTAACATAGAGAATCACAGTCAGCCATAATGGAGCTGCTTCCCTTAGACACAGAATAGCTAAAGACATCTCCTGCTGTCTGTTTGACAATGCTTGCCAACTCCTTTACCTGCTTTGAAATCCAGCAAAATGCTACCCATTTTTTTTCTCTTATCTCTAACTAGTAGTGTATGAAGCAGAGAAATCTCCATACACCTAAAACAATTACGAATGAAATGCCACCATTATCCTTTATTATGTGTCCTCAGCAGGGGTGTCCCATTTAACCTCTTGAGTTTCTCTTTCGAGGTGGATTTCTTGATATCCATGTCTTGAAAACATAATAAGCAGGTTATGATCAAAGGCCTGATCATAATCTTCTTTATTAAAGACTTCATATATAAATTAAAGACTACCACTAACAATTAAAACTGGTGCTGAACGGTTTTGTGTAAGAACACTTCATCATATTATACCAGTAGTGTGTCCTCTCTAGGTTTATAGATCCCTTCCTGCATGACATCTTAACTTGAGCAATTTAATTAGCTGATGTCTCAGAGGCCTATGTTTTAGTATGGCCTTAAAGTTCATGTTGACACTGTTATGAGGATGCCCGTTTGCTTTAGATTAGTTGCCAATGATTCTCTTTTTTCTTCAAGTCTAATGCTATTGTTGCTTTCCTTGACAGTGCAGTTATAGGCAAACTTGGTTTTCTTTAAATCCATTTTGTTAGGGGAGTTTCTACCCTCCTGATTTCCACCTTGTTGTTAAGGAGGTGACCAGCTCCTCTCTTACAATCAGTATTAAGAAGCTACACCTTACAGAAAATGTAACTTACTCTTGTTAAGTTATAACTCAGTGAATAGTAGATATTGTCAATATTAAATTAAACTGCCAGTACTACTGAATGTTTGTAATACAGGACAGTAAACTAGTTGTTTCACCATCACTGTACCAACCACCGAACAACAATTATGTTGTTATTGTAAAGTTTATTATTTATGCTAAGAAGACAACACAGTCCAGTGTTTGGAATTCTGAGTCCAGGATGACTGAAACTCACCAAAGTGAAAGTCATGGGGCTATCACTGTAAATGCAACATCCTCAACTGCTTGTGAGTGAACTAGGAAGCGTTTCACTGAAAAAAAAAACATGTCTGTTGCAAGCACACTTGATCCCTGTGCTGGTTGCACAGCAAAAATACACTATGCATAGTATCACATACAGCCTCTGCAGCACCAATTTCAAGGAATCATTATCTAAGTACTTTTCCTGAGAGTGATGGAGATAGAGACAGCTGCATCATGCTCAATGACACTGAGAATGAAAGAGACAGAGGCGGCTGCATCATGCTCTTGACATCAGCTACAGCTAGAGGTTGTTATTACCTGCTTACATACTGTCATCCCCAAGCACCACCCCAGCTATACAACACTTTCTAATATAGTTTCACTGAGTGCAATATCTACCTGACCCCTCATGCTCTCCCCTTTCGTTGTTCACTGAACGTTAAATGTGCTGTTGCAACTTTGTTCACAGCAATGCACATTACAGCTGCTGTGTGTCTAGAGCTAATGTTGTCATGCTGTCCACTGCCCTTGTGGCAAAGCACATTCAGGAAAATCAACACACACACATACACACACACACACACACACACACACACACACACACACACACACACACACACACACACACACACACACACACACACACACACGTTATACACATTATAGAATGTCTTGTTTTAGAATAGAAAGAATCAGATAAGCTTGAGCATCCCTGCATCTGAGTAAAACTATTGGTTAGCACTACAGACCTGCAGTCAGAAGTAAGGGAGTGCACCTCACTTCCATGACACAGAGGGATGGTATCCTGATTATAACCCAGACACTTTATGATTGATTACCAGCTCTGATACTGGAGGAGTCAGGCAGGGGAGACTGTGATTTAGTGGCTGTTGTTGGCTTGTTCATCCTGTGGGAAGGAGAGGAGTACAAATTGTTGCAACTTTGATACCCACTAGAAAGAGAGAGAGAGAAAAGCATATGGCATGCAGCACTAAAGTGAGGCTGACTGTGCCAAGCTGTATTTGACTTGTGGCCATCATGGGGAATGAGTGTAGCCAGGGGGTGAGTTTAGGGACCTAACTAGATAATCTCCTGATGTCATCTGTGATAAGCACTACAGGGAGCTAATGGGTCAACTAATCATGGAGGGCTAATGGTTAGTAGGCAGCAGGAAGATAAAAAAATAGATGCAAAAATGAGGGAACACAATGATATGGACATTCTCAAATGTCAGTTTCTTATAAAATGGCAATGGACAGCTAGTTGAATGAGCTTTTACCGAAATCAGAATATGTTTCTTCCATCCTCCTTCTCCTAGAACACTTCTTGAAATAAACAGTTTGTGGTAGAAAATTTAGACATTAAAGTTAGCATTGTGCTAACGACAGTAGCTTGAAAGAAGACCCAAGACTACCGTTCAGGAGTCACATAATTGCTAACATAACAGAAATATTACCAAAAAAAAAAAAAAAAAAGCAAACAAATGAATAGACGTACAGACACACGCACGCACGCGCACACACACACACACACACACACACACGCACGCGAGCACACACACACGCACACACGCACACACGCACACACACACACAGAGTGGCTGCATGACATCACCAATCTACCAGCATCTGAAGATCTATACTGTGGCTTGGAACAGATTCAGAATTTTGGGGAGCAACACTGCTTCAGAGCTCTTAACAAGCTAAAGAATTAAGACGTGATTATCCAGACAATTTGTGTTATAGCTGATACAGCTATATGTGAAGTCGCTCATTTCTTTATCTTCTTTATTCCTCCAAGAGCAGTATTTCTGTAACTCACTGGCCTTCTCTTACTATAGTAACAGTCAGAAGTACTGCTGTAATCTTTCGAAAGATACATGCACAGTCACATCCACCAGTGCTAACGCTTGTAACTTCACATTTATCTGCTTTTGTTTTTAAATTATTAGTTTATGGTTTTTAGTCACAACTTTGACTACAGCTGGCATTTTGATGCACATTATATATGGGGCAGCGTTAACAATTGCATGATATTCTTCTTTCATTTCTGAGAGACAGTAAGTCAAAAGGAGACAATAGAAATGTTGAAGTGCTTCATTTATTCATGCATGTATTCACTTGTACAAAGATGTAGATAGAAGAATTAAGCATTTCCTTAACGGTTGAAGACTCCTGAATAGTTATGCAGTATGGAGACCCTCCTAAGGCAAGGAGGATCTGGGTGAATGCCCTATTTGTTCTCCTCTTAATCCAAACCTTAAATATAAAAGTACTTTTTAACTTTCTTGAGGAGACATGTAGTTTATCAGTTCTAAATTACAGTTTTCTGTTTCCCCTCAAGTCTATTATAATAGGTTGTTCTCATAATTAAAGTCTTCGCGTCTTAACAGATGTACCAAATTCCAAAACGTGTGACCAAACACAAGATCACCATTTTATTCTGACAGAGATTATAAATGCATTACTTTACAGTACTCCTTCACTAGTGAAAAGATACCCGAGTCCCCCGAATTCTCAAAAGCTTGCACTGAGTGCAAGATCAGTGCCGAGCTCAAGCAGGCAATATGTCTGCCGTGCGATCCATGAACAGCCTGCAGGGGCATGCATGAGCGCTCCTGCACTAATCCTGCATAACCCTGGTATGCACATCACCCCATTTGCAGGAGAAATCTTTGCAAATGAGGTGATTTTACAATCCAGGAAGCTTGCAACAGTCCGTGCAAGACTAGTGCTATCTGCAGAAATGTACTCGGTTAGTAAACGAGTACATTTCTGCAAATTTCAAAACGGAGCTGTGACAGCCCCAAATAAAGGTTGCATATCATGTAGTAAGCATGCCAATGGCCAAGTATAAGGTCACTGGCATTGAAAACAAAAAAAAAAAATACAAAAATCAACTTTTATTTTTTTAGCCAATCTCAGCTGTTTAAGAGTAGGGCAGCGGCACGCAAACGGGATCGGGGGGAAAATAATAAAATAAACCTAAAATAAGCAGTCTAACTAAAATCACTATTCTGCCATGCAAGTCAATGGAAGGCAGAAGACAACCTGGCCAGTGAGTAGTGGTTGCTAAGGGGGAGTCTTAGTGTGAGACATGTAACTATGCATTAGCAGGCAATCCTATGCAAATGAAGGGAAGGACAGTGAATCCCAGTTTTCCCCAGCATGTGAGTCAGGTCCCAACAGTGTAAGAGTAGGAATATCTTGGTGCAAGCCTAGGAGTTAGTTGACATCATGGGGGGGGGGGGTGTCAGGCATACTGCAAGCGGATTGGAGCCCTGTGGCTCGGGTTTGCTCCTAGCTTAGCACAGCTAAGCTAGGGGGTGTGTCTAAACCTGCTTAGCACTCTTTACAAAGCCTAAGTGGGTGTGCGCACTGCACACTGGGTTTTACAGGAAGAAAAAATAAGTTAAACCAGAAAATATCAGCAGTGTGTACATTTGAGCACTGCTTGCGCTGTGCTCACACGGGCTTAAACACGAAGGCAATGGGAAGGGAAAACAGCAGTAAGAAGGTAATCAATGAGAACTAGCTTAGCTGGCAGGTGAAATGTATCAGAATTAGCCAATTACACAAGCAGCAGACCAGCCCAGTCTAGAATACTACTATAAACTAAGCAAACACCTTCCCCTCTGGTTTTTCCCACACTCTACACCACCGGTGTATAGAAGCAGGAAAATTTTAACAAACAAACCTACAAAATGAGAAGGGCTGCAGCAGGCAACATAGAACAACATGTGCAAGAGGCTGAGGGTGGTGAGGATGTGAATGCTGCCAATCAACCCACAGTGAGGAGATGGAGAAGAGTGTACAGACCCAGGGTAGCTTACCAGGGGCTACATGAGCTGGAGATAGTGGAGCGCTATAGGGTGGACAGAGACCTCCTACAGCAAATTGTTGAGCTGTGCTGGCCACACCTGACACATCAATCTGACTGAGGGGAACCAATCCCAATGGATACCAAAGTATGTGTAGGCCTAGGAATACTAGCCACAGGTATCTCCTAAAGCTCAACTGGGGATATCATGGGGATCTCACAGGCATCAGCATCCAGAGTATTCCACCAGTTCCTGGATGCCATGTCAGCACAGGCCAGTGAGCACGTATATTTCCTCAACACCCATGAGGTGTTGACCAGCAATATGCATCTCTTCCACCAAATATCAGAATACCCTGAGGTAGTGCGTTCTATAGACTGCACACACATACACATCAAAGCACCACCTGGTGATCAGGGTAGGGCCTACATCAACTGCAGGGGCATCCCCTCCATCAACTGCCAGGTCATATGTGATGCCCAGGGCATTATAATGAATGTGTTTGCTGGCTGCCCTGGAAGCTATGACGATTCCCACATATGGCTTCTTATGCAGCTGTACCAGACATTTACCAATGGGGACATCCCCTATGGTCACCTAGTGGGGGATGCTGGTTACACACTGGAGCCATAGCTGATGACACCCATCATAAATGCACACACACCTGAAAAAGAATGCCATAATGAGGCACACGCACAGACCAGACTTATAATAGAGCATGTGCTTGGGATGCTCAGGCCACAGTTCCGGTGTCTAGATACATCTGGTGGAGTCTTGCAGTACTCAGCAGCTACATGTACCCAAATTGTTATGGTATGTGCTATGCTACACAATATGATTCTGCGGAAACAGCTGCAGCAGGAACAGCATGGGGCAGGGCCACACAGCCCCCCCACCAATGCCAAGGCCTGCACAGGCACAAAGTGACTCAGAGGAGGAGCAACCTGAGCCTGCCCCAGTAGGCAGATGGAGGCATGCCCAGTATGCCGAGGCTGCGGCAAAGAGACAACGCATAGCACATACACTGACACAGTGGAGACCCAGGGAATGACACCTCTCTCTGATTTGCACATACAGTAAAAGGGATGCCAAACATGACACTACCTGTGTTCAACCATGTATAGGGAGTGTACTATGTGCATCTGACATAGGCATCTCTCCAGCACCATCCGCAAGTCTGGCACACCCTCAAGGTAAGTCAATCAAAATACCAATTGCCAAATGGAGTAGAATGTGTCATTACCCGTATCTATGGTATGGATGTGAGCATGCAAGGGAATTGGGTGGCTGAATATTATGGCAGCAGACAGTAGACACCCATAGTGGCACCATGACATCTGTAACACATACTATAGTCACCATAATAGCCAGTACTACACAGGGTGACAAAACCCACTGCAGGAAATGTGCTGAGCGACATGTGTGTCCATATTACCCACACATGCCAGTCAGGGCAGTTCACATATCCAACAACAGTCTCAGCCAGCAGGACAGGTATAGACACACCCAAACAGAGCCTGTGCCATGGCCCCTGAATGATGGCTATGGTTAACCTCCCCCCCAGGCCTACACAGACAGACTACAGCAGGGCAGGCAGTGGGATGCTAGTTCTGAAGGGTAGGAAGTCAGACAATAATATGTAGAGCAACCAAAATGACAATCTGTAGTACACTGGTATGCCTCTAGTCAGCATGATAGTTAACAATACAGAATGAAATGGAGTACCTGACATACCAGTACAGTCATAGCAAATGTGTACAAGTGTCACATGTGCCCCCCCACATCCTACATAGTAATGTAATAACAGTCAGGTGTGCCCCCCCAATCCTGTGAGGAACTGTAGAAATAGACAGGTGTGCTCCCATGTAGTAATGTAATAGTCAGGTGTGCCCCCCCCCCCATCCTGTGGAGAAATAGTCAGGTTAGCCCCCCCACCCTACTTAGTAATGTAATAACAGTCAGGTGTACCCCCCCAACCCTGTGTAGAAATGTAGTAATAGACAGGTGTGCCCCCCCATGTAGTAATGTAATAACAATCAGGTGTGCTTCCCCCCATCCTGTGTAGAAATGTAGAAATAGTCGGCTGAGCCCTCCCCCAGCCTATGCAGAAATGTAGGAACAGTCAATACTAAATACTTGATGGATACCCTGCAGAAACAGCATGCCACCTGTCAGTGTACAACACCAAGGTCAGCACTGCAGTACAAATGACCTGGACTCGATCTACACATTAAATACAGAAGGCCATACTGGGCATGCTCACACACTTAGAGAAATGAAGGCAATGTCAGTCAACAACATACTGAAAGGTCATACTGGGCATGCTCACACAGGCCATGTCTGCAAACACCAGTGGACCAGACATATCTGTCAGTTGCAGTTGTTAGTGCAGACACTCATCAGTATGCACCATGCATGCCTTGCACACACAGTGGATAGGAATACAGACATATATGTAAGGTCAACATACTATAATAAGCCAAAGGTAGACGTACATAGATGTGTGGAAGAGGGTGACTGTGACAAGAAGCCATCCAGGCCTGTCCCACCCAGCACATAGCCAAAAAGCCCCAACCACATGAGGTTCAGATGTCACTCACTGCAGATACTAGCCACCAGTATCTGTCAGCATTACAGGCTATTAGTGCACGTGCCAGCTGTGAAACATGACTGTACAAGGAAGTAGTCATCTGGCAGCTGTATACATGTGCCTGTGAAATATGACCCTGTGTGTGCCCGCATGTGGCGTGTCAGCCTTTAGATGAATGGGTTATGGCCCATGCACACACACTGCCCTCCCCATAACCTTACTAGCCTGCTGAGGTCATCCACTGTGAAATACACCCTTGGGAGAGTCACAATCTAATAACCTCTGTGTTGTGTACCATAACTTCATACTGCTATAGTGTGATAAATTATTCAGTTAGGAGTTCAATTCCCAGACATGGCAACTGTGTTTGTGTGTCTGTCTGTATAGAGAGCTGTGCTTTTTAGGGTAGTCACACTCCCTACATTTCAAATGCTCAACTTTGGCAAGGCTGCTGATGTCATCCACCTAGTAATACACCTCTGGGAAACTGCAGCCCAGTAATCTCTGTAGCACTTCCTATATCTGTGTACTGTTATAATGTAATCAATTAGGTAGCTGTTCTAACCCCAGACATAGCAAGTATTTGTGTCTGTGTCGAGAGCAATGCTTTTTAGGGTAGTCACACTCCCTACAATTCAAATGCTCATCTTTGGCAAGGCTGCTGATGTCATCCACCTAGAAATAAACCCCTAAGAAGCTGTCGCCTGATAATCTCCATAGCGTGTCCTCTAACTGCGTACTTGTATAGAGTTATAAATCTGTTAGGTAGCTGTTCTAATCCCAGACATTACAAGTGTGTCTGTGTAAAGAGCTATGCTTGTTAGGGTAGTCACACTTCCTACAATTCAAATGCTCATCTTTGGCAAGGCTGCTGATGTCATCCACCTATGAATACACCTCTGAGAAGCTGTATTCCAGTAATCTCCGTAACATGTCCTATAACTGCGTACTGCTGTAGTGTGATAAATCAGTTACTTAGCTACTCTAATCTCAGACATGGCAAGTGTGTGTGTGTGTGTGTGTGTGTGTGTGTGTGTGTGTGTGTGTGTGTGTGTGTGTGTGTGTGTGTGTGTGTGTGTGTGCGTGTGTGTGTGTGTGTGTGTGTCTGTCTGTCTGTGTAAAGAGCAATGCTTTTTAGGGTAGTCACACTCCCTACAATTCAAATGCTCATCTTTGGCAAGGCTGCTGATGTCATCCACCTAGAACTACACCTCTGGGAAGCTGTAGCTCAGTAATCGCCATAGCACATCCTGTAACTGCATACTGTTGTGGTGTGATATAGAACCCTTGTAGGATTCTATACCCACACATGGCAGTTCTGGATGTTTTGTGTGTGTTTCAATGTCTGTGTAGGGAGCAATGTATTTTCGGCTAGTCACACTCAGTACATTTCAAGTGCCCTACTTTGGCAATCCTGCTGATGTCATTCATTGTGAAATACATCTTTGGGGGAGGAACTCACTGGTAATCCACATGATGCGTCCTAGAACAGCTCCATGTTGTAGTGTGATATGTACCTCTGTTAGGGGTTCTATACCCACACATGTTGGCTGTGGATGTTTTGTGCGTGTGTCACTGTCTGTGTAGGAAACAATGCATTTTAGCCTAGCCATACTCACTACAAGTCAAATGTCCTACTTCACCAATCCTGCTGATGTCATCCAATGTGATATACACCTTTGGGGAAGAAGTACTCCAGTAATCTCCATGGCATGTACTATAACTATGTAGTGCTGTAGTGTAATAAACTAGGTAGGGGTTCTACTCCCAGACGTGTGTGAGTGTGTGTGTGTGTGTGTGTGTGTGTGTGTGTGTGTGTGTGTGTGTGTGTGTGTGTGTGTGTGTGTGTGTGTGCGTGTGTGTGTGTGTGTGTGTGTGTGTGTGTGTGTGTGTGTGTGTGTGTGTGTGTGTGTGTGTGTGTGTGTGTGTATAACTCATATCCTGTGTGGAGGGGGGTGAGATACCTGGGCCCAATATCCTGTGTGGAGGTGGGTGTGAGTGTGTGATACCTGGGCCCAATGTGGAGTGGGTTTTGCAAATTTCCCATACAGGGATAAAGGATGTGAAATACTCAAGAGGCTGAGGTCCAAATCCATACCCATATGTGACATCAAGGCCAGGCAATCACAGTTAGCAACCCCAGTATTACCCAGAGCACACTCTCAACCCATGTCCCATACACACACACACACACACACACACACACACACACACACACACACACACACACACACACACACACACACACACACACACACACATGCCTAGGCAACAACCAATATATGGGTAGCACACTGCATATTGGCCACTGGTAGTAACTATGGAGTGATTGCAGTGGGCTACAGAGGTCATGGCACCCTGTCCATCTGTCCAATAGGCACGTACTGCACCTTCCTCATGTTCCCCACTGGACACCTGCAACACCTGAGGTGCCATTACATGTGACCCACAAAGGACATACCATGCCTGAAAGCATGCCCTGTATGGACAGATGCCGCTGACACCAGGGAAAGCCATTAGCATGCTATCAATGTAGGTGCAGGGTAAACCTGTGGTCCATTACCAGTTCCCGCCACAGATGGCCAAGACTTGCACATCTGATGATAATCTGTGTACACAACATGGGCCAGACACCCCAGGTACCATTCCACATGTCACTGTACATGCATGTGGGAGGTGTGCACATCCCAGACACTGTCCATATCATGGACTAAGGAACACATACATGACAAGTGATGCGCAGCATTGGCCACACACAATAGTCACCCAGGTTACTGGATGGGGGATGCAATACCCACCTGTGTGGGCAAATTCAGAAACTACAGCCCTGAGCCACAATGCTGACCATTGTCATGTGGCCTGATGCCAAGGCATACCCATCACCTAGCCTTGTATAGCTGTCTGGCACAGTTGGCACCACACACCCATGCAGAAATGCACCCATGCATGTCAATACTGGCACCCTGTGTGTTTGTGTGTGTGTTGTATGATGCATATGATCACATCCACACTCACTACAACCGCCATTGGCATACTGAAGCATGCTGTCTGTCAGAAACCTCCCCATACCTTTTGCCCATATCACCTCTGTATGACCCCTGTGGTGCATGTGATACCTGCACAGTAATGTGTTGTGGCAATCTCACTACTCATGGATTGTATTCCTGGTCCTGCCAAGTGTGTCAATGTGTGTGTGTGTCTCTGTGAGATTGTGGCTGTGTTGATGCTGGCACCTGTACATGTGGACAGGCACATGTACTGCACCTACTGTATAGCTACCATATCCCTGTTGCAGATGTCACTTATCATCACATATACATTCTGAGGGCTCCACAGCATATAACCTATATGGTGCATCCAATAGCTGCATAGAAATGTGATAGCACTACATAGTCATCAGGGGTTTGATACCCTGTGCTGGTAGGTGTATGACACAAACCTAGGTTCATAGGTATGCCTAGGTTTTACTCTCCCACCCCTCCCTGATTTGTCTTTGCATCTGTCTGCCTCTCTCACTCCCTCTCTGTTCATAGGTTCATAGGTAGATACTAGGCTATCTGCCCTAAGGCATTTATAAGCCTAGCCAGAGTGTATTTGGCTTCCGCCTCCCTATTAGATTAGCCTACTGTGTCTCTGTAAAGTAGGTCACAGAAGGTACCCTTTTAAGATTATTTTACTGTGCCTCTGTCTAGCAGGGACACAGAAGAGATCCCAGGGGTGAATTTGTGATTTCCCATCCATGCGTCAAGATTTCGCTTGAAAAGGGTGAGCGAGGGGCTATGTCTAACATGAATTGGGATTCTATTCCAGAGTGAGGGGAGCCTCTGGGAAATGAATCTGTCCCTCCAGCATGTCCTATTTATTTTTGTGCTGAGGTTTATGTCCCTGGAGTGTGTAGCTCTAAGGGACTTGGATTTTTTGAGGTGGAGCATGTCCATTAATTCTGGGTTTGACATGGCTTTGTACATCAGGCATAGATCGCCTCTGAGTAGGCGGTAAGCAACAGAGTAGAGCTGGAGTTTCTTTAGTCGAGCTGCATAGGACATCTGTTTGTAGCCCATGATCCTCTTGGTGAGGTACTTTTGGGGTCTCTCCAGTTGCTGCAGGTGTCGGGTAAGGTACATCCCAAAAGGGGCATTGTATTCAATTTTGGGCCTGATGAGTGACGAGTAGAGGGGCACAATGACCTCTCTTGATCTAGATGTGAACCCTTTCATGATAAGGTGGGTTATATAGAAGGTCTTTCTAACCACTTTGGCAACATGATTATCAAAGGAGAGATTACTATCTACGTTGGTCTCCAAATCTCTAATTACTTCTTCCGTACTTAATGGATTACCACCTATGTGGTAATTTGTGGGCACCTTGTTTTTCCCAAAGGGGGTGACTATGCACTTTTTAGCATTTAGCTTGAGACTGTGGCTCTGGCACCAAGCATCCGTCTCTGTGAGACCCTTTTGGAGGATGCTTGTGTCAGCTGGAGATTCGATTATGGCCCCCAGTTTGCAGTCATCTGCAAACTTTGTCAGCCATAATCCCCCCGTGTTAGCCTGAACCTTAGAGAAGTATATACCGAACAAGAGAGGTCCCAGAACTGAGCCCTGTGGGACGCCACTTGTAACTGGTTTGGATTTGGACATGGCACCTGCGATTCTGACCATGTGGGTTCTATCTCTGAGCCAGTTTGCAACCCATCTTGTGATATAGGGTTGATATTTAAGCTGGTAAGCTTATTTATGATGCCTGAGTGGGGTATTGTGTCGAAGGCTTTTGCAAGGTCCAGGTAGGCTGTGTGGACTACCTTACCCTCATCTATGGCTTTGGTAACTGTTTCAAAGAAATCAACTAGGTTTAAGAGGCAAGATCTGCCCTTAACAAAGTCGAATTGGGTAGGGTCCAGTGTCTGGAGGCTCCCAATGTCTTTGTTTATGAGTTCCATGATAATACGCTCCATAGCTTTACAGACCAGACTAGTCAGGCTTATGGGGCAATAGTTTCCGGGGTCCATTGTGGCACCACCTTTGTGGAGTGGGACTACTGTAGCAGTACGCCGTTCTTTGGGTACATATCCTATAGTAAGGCTAAGTTTGAACAGTGACTTAATGTGAGGGTTCAGTTCTTCTTGGAGCTCGTGTAAGACACAGCCTGGGACACCGTCCGGTCCCATAGATGCTGTGTTTTTTGCTTTGGAGAGGGCAACTTTCACCTGTGCATCTGTTATGTCAGGGAGGTTACATTCAGTTGGGATAGGCATTTTCTCCTTTGGGGGGGAAGGGGGGGAGAAGTTTGCGCTGAATCTGTCTGCCAGGATGTTGGCTATGTCTGTAGGTTCGGTATATTTTGTACCGTTATACAACAATTCAGAGCATATCTGGGAGTTTCCGCCCATGTTCCTGACATAACTAAAGAAGGCCTTGTGATTATCTTTAGTGTCTAGGGCAATTTTTCTTTCGAAACTGGCCTTTGATGATTTTATGAGGGATCGAAGTTTCTTGCTAATACTGATCAGAGATGCCTTCTCTTTTTGGGATTTTGCTCTGTCATGTAGTAGCTTCCTCCTTCTGTTGTATATCTTATTTATGACCTGGGTCCACCAGACCGGTCTCCTGTTTTTGGAGGAGCGAGTCTTGGTTTTATTTGGGATAGCATGATCCATGCATTCCTGCAGGTGCTCATAGAATGCATTTGTAAAGGATTCTGTGGATTGGGCAGTATTATCCTCTGGCCCAGGGGTTTTGAAGGATTCCACCTCAGTCTTGAGAAGTGCAAAGTTGGCTTTTGAGAAATTCTTTACAGTGATTTCCTTGGCTGGGGATGGGGACGGGATATGGATGTCCAGGGAAATTTGTTTATGGTCTGATCTTACCAATGAGGGGTTTACCTCTGGTGTGGAACATAGAGTCCCCATGTTGGTGATGACCAGGTCCAATACGTTGTTCCCTCTTGTGGGAGTGGTGACCAGTTGTTCCATTGCATTAGAGTTTATAAATTCAAGGAACCGTTGGGCGAGGGTGTTTGGGCTTGAGTAGTTTTCCCAGTCAATATTTGGGTAGTTGAAGTCACCCAATAACATAGTGTTTGGAGAGACCTTCATATTCTCCAGTGTTCTCAGGAATGCCAAGTGGGGTTCCTGTAATAGGGAGGGTGTTCTGTAGCAGGCTACAAACTGAAAGGCAGTTTTGCCCACTGTTAGTTGCACATGAATGGTTTCCAATGCTTTGTGCAGTGCCACTAACCTGGAGGTGTAGGTATCTTTGATGAATATAGATACTCCCCCTCCTTTTGTGCTTCGGTCCGAGTTTTGGGGCCAAAACCCATTGTATGAGTTATAACCTGGTAGTGCTGGGGTGCTCTCAGGAGCCTTGAACCAGGTTTCTGTTACTGCACAGACATCAATTTTCTCCATACTGAGGAGAGCCTCGAATGCATGCATCTTGAGGTTTAGACTTCTGGCATTGAGTAGCATAACCTTTAGCTTTTTTATCATTGGGTTGTCTATGGTGGAGGGTTTGTCCTTTGAGCCTTGCCTAAAAAAGGCACTATGGGGGTGGCAAGAGCCTTGGCCAGTATACGAAAGTCTAAGGGTGACAGGTGCAAGCCGTCCCTAGCGAAGCAACGTGGCTTGTCAAGCATGTCATCCCAGGCTGACAGACACTGGATCCCCTTTGAATGACACCAATACTTTAGCCAATTGTTGAAACTGATCATTTTGTCTTTATACTGTGGCATCATTCTTGGTGAGGGCAAGATGCTACTCAAGGTCAGGGTCATACCAGCCTGGGCTACATGGTCAGAGAGCTCCTCTATGTCTCTTTTCATGTAGTCCAGGGAGGTACATCTCAGGTCATTCACACCAGCTTGGACAATGATGGAGTCATACTTGTACTTGCTTTGGAGTGACCTGAGTGCTTGCATTATGTGGCAGATCCTGGCACCCGACAGGCAGCTTACAGTGACCTTCTCCTTGTTCAGTCAAGTGAGCGGGACGTCAGTGTGCCGGACAATAGAGTCCCCTATAACAAGTGTATTTGGTTTGTTGTTTGGCCTTAAGGGCTGTGACTGTGAGGCACACGATTCTGTGAGATATGTGGAGGCCTACACCTGCTTTGCTTAGGCAGCAGCATGTGTATTTAAGTGATGCTCATGATCAGCTGATGGCCTCTGCACAAATTGCAGCATTCCCCTAGCTGATTGCATGTGAAACAGCTGTGGTACATTCCCATAGCCAATTGCATGGAAACACACTCCAATATCTAGGAACATCATGTTGGTGTTGGACCTTTTCATTCACTGTTTTCAGGAAGTAGATCTGTTTGGCAAACAGCATCTCAGATGGATTGGAGATTTACCTCTAACAACATACACTGTGGAAACAGGGCAACACACAGGAGGGGATGTGCCTGACCTGACTACAGACTGTAAGTGCTGCTATACTGCATGTGGAGTAATGTTGGTTTAACAGTGTTTGTGTGGATATGGCTGTCCTACATGTTTTGATACCTGCCATGTCAGTTCTATGTTTATGAGGAATCCCCATCTGTAGGGTCATCTGCAGACTGGGCAGTGTATTGTGCCCTTGGTTTCATGTGTTACCCACAGAGCATGTATCTGTGAACTTCAGAAGGTAGTGTGAGGATTGCAGTCTGTAGATGGTGAAAGCCGTGACAGTTACTGACTTCATATCCCTCATAGGACATATGTTGCAACAAACCCTGATACAAAAGTAAATGTATGAGGTTATCACAGCAATATGTTAATATTAGCCCTGTGTATGTGCTTCCAGCCACAACTCTGTCAACCTTTGTACATATGTCGTGCATTAAGAAGTGTATATGTGCTGTACACCCTCATTAATATCATCATATCTAATAACAAGCCAGTGAGCTATCAGACTGCTACACATGTTATGTACAGTAGGGGTTATATTTGATGACATAACCTGAACATTCTGTGTTCATTTGTACAGTACTGAGGTCTGTGTACCTATGATGAATATCGACAGTGTGTTTATTGTTAATATGTATTTTAGCCTGTGTACAGACTGTGGTAGATATCATTGTTACAGGTCCCATCCTATCTGATGTTACATGCTGCTCCACTGTATGTTACCATATTGCCTTACATGTTTGTAGGGCCATACACACACATGTCCCATACCACAGACAGCCAGCAGACCAAACCGTGTAGCAGCCCAGTATATGTAGGGTTAGTCTGTGAGTGGCACATATGAGGATGGTGTGGAACAGATAGTCCATATACTGTAATATTATGCTAGCTTACCATATGTGGCTGTGGCTGTGTTCACATTGGTTGTGGTTATGCAATTTCACACAGGTGTATCTTACCCTGTGCTGTGACATGCCTGCAGAGCCTGCTATATATGCAGGTACAAGTGCATTCCCCCATAGGAGATGTAGGCCAGTGTTGAGCCAGTCTGGCTGTAGCCTGCACAGTGCATTGTTACATGCGTAGCAGCTTAGTGTACTTATCCAGTGAGATATCATGTGCAGACACTTGCCAGATGTATTTATTTATTTATATATTTGTTTACATTTGTTGACCGGGAGTGTCCGACTGGACGTAGGTCCATTTTCAGCAGAGGCCCAGGGAGAAAAGCTCCACAGTTAAAATAAACAGACAGTAGTTACATTGGATTACATAGCGATTAACAATTTGATTAACATAGCAATTAATTACAAACATATTTACAGATGAAAAACATAGTACATCAGTAGGCAACTAGAATATTTATCTGTGAAGTACATAACAGACATTAACAAATGCTACAATGAGAAGTTCCTGCTGTATAATAAGTACTAGGCTTATGAGCATCTGAGCTTGCTATAATCAAGGTAGTTAGTGGGGTGGAAAGAAAGGTAGTGGTTGGATGGGGTGGGTGATATTAGAGTAGGAGTTGCAAGGGCATAGCCAGCATGTTTTTAGGTGTGCTTTTAGTAAAGTTTTGAAGTGGGTGCATGATGGTATGGAGGTAATTGTGGGTGGGAGGGAGTTCCATAATTTGGCTATGGCGCAAGAGAATCGTGCTTCACCAGCAGAGTTATTGGCTTTAGTGATCTGCAAGTGATTTTTGTTGCTGGATCTTAGTGGTCTGGTGGTACGATAAGGTTAGAGTAGATTCTGGAGGGATGGGACATTTAGTGGATGGTTTACTAGTTTGTGGGTGAGTGAGAGTTGATACCATTAAAGGAGGTGAGGGAGTTCAAGCCAGCCCAGTTCAGCAAGCGAGAGACAGTGGTGACTATGGTAGGATGCCCCTGTGGCAAATTTGGTGATTTTGTTGTAGCAGGTCTCTAGCTTGTTTAAATCGCATTGCCTTAGATTGGTATATATTGGAGAGGCATAAAGTAGGGTGGAGATAAGGTGGGAATTTGCTATTGAAATCTTTGCTGCTTTGGTGAGAAGTTGCTTATTTCTGTATAACGCTCCTAGTTTTTGTGGACTTTTTTATAGTCATGGATATGTGAATGTCAAATTTTAGTTTATTGTCTATATCCACTCTTAGCAATTTGCTGTGTTCAGTTGGGTATATAGTGGTGTTGTCTTTTGCTGTGATGTTAAAGTGAGAGTTGTTTTGAGTATGTTTGGTGGGTTGGAAAATGAGTAGTTTAGTTTTGTTTGGGCTGAGTATTACTTGGGCATCGGATAACCAAGTTTCAACAGGGGAAAAGGCTTCCTGTGTGACTTTTTGCAGTTTGGGTAGGGACTGGGCTGAGCAGATGATGGTTGAGTCATCTGCGTATTGTATGAGTGTGCCATGTTTGGTGGCAGAGGCTAGATTATTGGTGAAAACAGAGAAGAGTAGGGGTCCAAGGATGGATCCTTGAGGAAACCCTATGGAGGCAGGTAGTTGGGGAGATATGTCATTCTGCCATACAATGGATTGTTGGCGGTCAGAAAGGTAACTCTGAAACCAATTGGTGACTGATTGAGAGAAGGATAGGTTATTGAGGACAGCTATGAGTTGTATGTGTGGGACCATGTCAAATGCTTTAGCTATGTCTAGGAAGGTAGCAGAGGAGAGATAGCCATTGTTTTTATGCTGAAGGATAGTGTTAGTAAAGGAGAGTAAGGCAGTGGTGGTGCTATGGTTTGGTCAGAAACCATGCTGTGTATTGGAAAGGAGGTTGTTAGTAAGGATGTAGTCTGAGACCTGAGAGTGTATGCATCTCTCTAGTATTTTGGAGAGTGAATAGAGAATAGCTATGATGCGGTAACTGATTAGTTATGTGGAGGGGCCACCTTTGTGGAGGGGAATTATATGTGATACTTTCCATAGTGTGGGAATATAACTTTCTGACAGAGATCAGTTAATCAAGATGGATACTGGGTAGGCCAGAGCATCAGCTGCAATTTGTAGGTATTCACTTGAGAGGTTGTCTGCTGCTAATTTGGTGGGCTTAAGTTTAGTTAAGAGTTTTTGTTATGTTGGAGGTAGGTACAGGAGAAAAAGAGAAGGCAGTGGGGAGATTGCTAGTTGAAGGTGTGGGTTGGAGGGGAGGGGGTTGTGTTGTTTAGCTAGTGATAGTATGGTTTGTGTGAAGTGTGTGTTGAATGAGGTAGCAATATTTTCGGAGGAGTGAGGGATGTTAGGAGGAGGGGTACTAACTTTACCTGGGTGGAGGATAGAGTTTATGGAGGACCTGAATTGTTTGGGGCTGTGTTGGGAGGAGTCTAGGGCAGACGGTTAGTATTGGAATTTGTCCTGTTTTATTAGCTTTTTGACTCTATTGCATAGTTCTAGGAATTTCTGTCTAGCTGAGGGAGTTTTGGTTTTGCGCCAGTGCTCCCAGGCTTTATCCCTGTTTTTCATTTCTGACTTAGTGGTTTTCTGTAGCCATGGGGAGGGTTGTGCTTTGGTTCTGGAAAGTTTTATGGGGGTATGGTAATTAAGGATGCTCAGGAAGGTAGTATTAAAAAATTCAACTGTGTCATCAAGACTGAGGTACTTTAGTGGATGCCAGTTACATTCTTTGAGGGATGAGATGAATGTGAGTGGGTTAAAGTTTAGTTTTTTACGTATTTGACGGTAGATGACAGGTTTAGCTTGGTATAGGTATTTTTTGAGTAGGAAGGTTGGGGAGTGATCACTGATAAGCAGCCTGTTATATATGACTGGGGGCTCTTACTGACTAGTATCCAATCCAGGGTAGTGTGCTTGCTGGAGTTTTATTTATCCTGGTTGGCGACTGGACAAGTTGGGTGAAGCCATGAAGGTTTACATGATGGGTTGGATGGTTGCCAGAACAGGATTGCCAGTCAATATTGAAATCACCTAAAATTATAGTTTCTTGGGGGAGATGGTGGGTAGACCAGCTGTGGAGGTTTTTTAGTGGAGGGATGTTTTGGCCAAATGGGAAGTAGCATCCAATTATGTTGATGGTTTTGTTTTGGTTTATTTTGAGGTTGGTATATATTATTTCTTCATTGCCTATTTGTGGAGCTGATGATTTTAAGATCTGGATGTTTAGATGCTGTTTAAATATTATAGCTACATCGCTTCCTTTCTTGTTTAGCCGGTCTACTCTTAGTATGCCGTAACCGGTAGGGAGTATGTACTGCTGCTGGGCCTCCCCTAACAGTCATGTATGTCACTTAGAGCAGTGGGATGCTGTACAGCTGTATGTCAACATCTAGTAGGTAGTATGTGGCCATGGCACCCCTGTACCAGTGCTTATTATGTGTCAGGCCAGTCAGGGATGTGTGAATGCATAACCTATGGTGGCATATGTATACCAGTTGTATGTGTTATACCCATCTACATGGCTGTTAACATCCATATTGTCAGGCATGGTACACATGTTTTGCACTAAGGGGTTCTGTGTATACCTCTGGACTGTACAGAATGTTTCAGAATGTCCACATATATTGGCCAATATCTCTGCTGCAGTCCACAGGGGTATTACATGCTAGCAGTGGTACTTTACTATGATGTCCTTAGGATGTCTGTCAGTAGCCAATGGCACACATGTGAAAAGCAGATGTGACCTTCCACACTTACCATGTCTGTGAAGACAATCCCAATTACAGTAGCAATAGTCTACTAATATATCTGCTATTCATACTTGACATCTCCTTGCACTACGAAGTTGAGACTATAGGGCCTGGGGTAGGGCTACACTCCATGTCCAGGACATATGGTGAAAATATATGTACATATAATTATATATATATATATATATATATATATATATATATATATATATATATATATATATATATAATTACACATATACACAGCGACATATATACTTAGGTATGTATATGTACATAGATATACATATACACACCCAGATATATACATATACAGAACAATATATGTTGACACATATACAGATAGTAATACATATGCACATATTTGTATGGATATCTACAAATATATCGACAGTAGTAGGTATATCAGAATAGATAAGTATGCACATATAGTTATAAATATCTATATATGGATCTAGGACGTTTGAATGAAAGATCAAACGTCCGAATCCATAACCACCGAACACACTTTAATGAAAGCGCTTTCATCGGAAAAAGTGCTTTCGTTAAAGCGTGTTAATTAAAAAAAAAACACTACATTAACATTTCTGCAGGGGCCCCCTGTACCCCCCACACCCCCTACTTTAATATTCTCCCTCTGAGACCACACTACAGTGGGGAAAAGGGAATTTTCCCTTATCTGCACCGTAGTATGGCCTCGGCAACAGGCATAATTACGCAAAAGTGCTTCTTTGGTGAAAAGCACTGTCGCGTAAGTATGCTCACCCTTAATGGATTTGGACGTTTGATCTTTCGATCAAATGTCCTAGATCTATATATATATATATATATATATATATATATATATATATGTATATACCAACATAACTAGGCATATCTGTACACATAGGATGTGCATACATATATAGCTATATACACATATATCTATATATACATATACGTATACCTATATATACATATATGTATAGATATGTATACATATATACATAAGAAGAGATGTACACATGGCCACATATATGTAGCACTATACAGATGTGTATACAGACATATGTATGAGTATACATATGTATGTACATGTAGACGTCTATACACCTATGATATGTATACAACCATATTCCTGTCATGAGTAAACATCATGGTTGTGTATACCCTCCCACATGTATTTTACTGTATGTATCTGCTATGTGTACACTATGATAAAATAACATATGTGATGCAACAGTCATATTAATAACAAGGATTACACAATCTAGGAAGTAAAGGCAATTGTTCAATACTACTCAATATGTGTAATGACAGCTATATTGGTAAAACAACAGCTATCTCTGCAGTGGTCATGGTGCAGTGGTTAAGTGCGCTGACTTCAGTGTAAAGGGTCCTGAGTTCAAGCCCTGCAGGGGCTGTTCATTTTGTTGCTGGGCAGAACTGCTGCCAGATACAGAGTGGTTAAGGCAGTTTTTGTGCAATGTAAGCCACACACATCAGTATCATGACATTGCTAGGTAGGTGTCTAGTCCCAGTGTTGGCAAGTAACAGTGTGCGTGTATGTGGATGGGTCTACATTAGGTTGCAGGGTATACATACCTCAGTGGGCTACCTGTGCATGTGACACAGGCAATACCTGGTATAGTAACCTGTGAAATGTGTTCGACTGTACCCCAGATATGTCACTACCATGGTGTCAGCACAGTGACATACCCCGTTGTGCAATATGACTGCAGAACATACTCGTGCTGACACATGTACACCTACAACACACATGGATAACATTTTAGAGACCACAACCAAGCAGTGTTACTAACAGCTAGAAGGCATCATTGCTGGATGGCTACACTACCTGCCAAATATGCCTCATACTCTACTCCCTACAACATGTTACACTGCAGGACTGTGGTACACTGGTGTACAGTTACCATGTGCATCAGAACCATATCAGCCTGTCCCTGCATCTATGGTATGAATGACAGGGATTGGGCACAGGTATCATCATATGCACAGGGTGTGGTGCTGGTTTGCCATAGGCTGAGGATGGGCCATACATTTGACACCATGTGTGTGGGTGAGGGGTGTATTCTGGGGAGCTAGCTGAGGTGATGTGGCATGTGTAGGTATGAGGTTGTCCTAGGTGTGTTTGCATAGTGTGTGGGTATGCATGCACACAGTTCTGCCATATGACTTCCCCACACAGCTGTTTATGGACAGCTGCAGACCATATCTGGCAGGGTGTGCAGTTCACTGCCTCCGGCCACAGACACGTGGACTGTGCCTGCCAGGGGTTCCGTCAAGGTACAGGCATTGATGTGCTACTCTCACTTGCTGATGACCTTTGACTGCTGGTACCAGGACCCTCCTGGGACTAGCCAGGACCACGTGCACATGGCCTGCTGTGATGTGGTGTGGACAGCACACCCCCCCCGCATTGCCGGGGCTGCTACTGCCACTACGGGAGCCCCTTGGTGTCCTAGCACATCCACGCTGACTGCCAGCTGTTGGTGTTGCTGGCCCATGTCCACGCGGGCATCACCGCATCCCCACTACATGTTGAAGCACAGACACACCACGGCTGATGAGGGCCATCATCTCATCATGCCATCTATCCGCTTGCTTGGTAAAAGCACGGATGGCACCCAACAGTTTACTGAGGTTGTCACTTACAGATGCGAGAGAAGCCCTCTGCAGCCTAAGGCCCTGTCTGGTGTAATGCTCAATATATGCCTGTGCTGCCATTGCAGCCAGAAGCTTCTGCTGGTTGCAGCTATATTGCCTATGCCAGGGGCATGATGTCCAGCAGCCCTACCACGAGCACCCTGGGACATCCGCCTATGTGTCAGCCTGCTGGACATCTGGCTATGCCCACTGTGACTGGACACAGTAGGCATGGTTACCACACTTTCCTGTGCACTGCCACTGAAAGCCAGCTGTCCATCTGCTATGGCCACTGGTGGTTGGGTGTGTATAAGCACTGTAACTGTGTACAGGGGTGGGGTGGCTAAAAGGGGTATGTCAAATGTTGGCGCAGTGTCGGCCACTGACAAACCCACATGTGCCTCAACATTATTATCATCATCGGTGTCTGCATGGACACCTACATCAGATTGGATGCAAGAGAGACCCTGACCCACCTAGCCACCTGTGGGGGAAAACAATAAATGTACTTTAAAACCTGTACAGAATTGCCTAACAGTATACACCCACACACACACACACACACACACACACACACACACACGCACACACACGCACACACACGCACACACACACACACACACACACACACACACACACACACACACACACACACACACACACACACATCTCCATAATACCTACCTGTCCATGGCTTTACAGACAGTCCCACGTATATGTCCATGTGTTACCCCATCCTGCATCACACTTGTTAACATACACACATTGATGCCACTCATTAACATCACAGTCCTCTAAATGCCCACACAAGCGGCCACAACACAAGGCCTGTTGCTACTTTGCCTGTTACTACTGTTGCTACTTTACCTGCCTGACCTGTGTGTCATAGATTTACATGGCCTCAATGCTGCCATTTGGTATGCACCCTCTGTATGGCCGGAATGATATGCATGGCCCCTATATGTTTGGGCTACTATGTTGTATCCATAATAGCTCCCACTGGTGTGTCATGTGTATGTAATGCTCAGTACATGCCAGATATGCTGCTCCGCTGGCCCATCATGTGTCAGCTGTAATATTTGGATACACTCCCTGGTGTTTACTATTACTTCCCCAATGCATCTGTAGAGCTGCATACATGGGTTGTAGGTGGCCTCTCTGCTGACTGCAATATTAAGTGTGTACCTGGAGTCTACCTTCCCTCTGGATGCCTGTTCCATGCTACAGACCATATTATACTATTTGCTGTCCTGTGATTACATGACAGGTATTCCTGGTGTGTAATGTGGTAGTCCATGTTCCTGTACTGCACGGTCCCAAAGGGGGGTACAGCCATATGAACACCCCACAATCACACATGTGCATACATGGCCACACACAAACACACACATGCACACAAGCATCATAAATGCATCTACCTCCCACCACTTCATAGTTCATAGTTCATAGTTTATTACTAAGCTAACTGCCCTTGCGAGCCATTTCAAGCTTAGCCAATTATCCCTTGTGAGACTCAAACCCTGCACCTTGTGTTTGTAAGGCAAACACCTTAGCCATTAAGCCACCCTCCCAACCAAGGGGAGATTTTTCACCAGAGTGACCCTGCTGGCAAACTAACTAACCACCAGGATGCACACGCACACACACATATAAGTGAGGTTGCACAATGATCGTACACACAGTCCTTCTATTACCCATCTACCAACATGCAGAACATATGGTACAGAACAGCATGCAGTTCAGCTATAGTCAATCCATGCTAGCAACAGTATACATGTGTATGATGCATGTGCTGTGACTATGTGATGCCCCTTTCCTTGGATACCACTGCACTCATGTACACAGTATTGCTGTGCACCTGTTCTGCACCCTGCCATGTACTGTGCACCACAACTCACAGGTGTACAACCCATTGCGGAATGTGTAGTACTGTGTCAGTCATGTCAGCTGTACCTCTGACAGCCCCTATGTGTTTCAGCAACACATACCTGGGATGATATGTAGACTGTTGTCATTGGTGAATGCCTGATTTACAGCTGTCAACATCAACAGACCATGTATGACCACTGCAGAAATGCTTACACTGACAACCAACAGAGAATACCATGGCTATGGGGGGTGTACACACCTTTATTGATTTTACACACACACATCCTTGATCTGCCATGGGACCACAGCACCGCATATCTTAGCAGTACACAAGCCTGGTATGTAACATATGTCCTGTACTTTCACATGCAGTGTCTACAGATTGTGTTAGGTGTGCAGCTACTGACTGCAATGCATACACACCATGTGGGCATATGTGTGCACACCCTTATCCTGACGGTTTATCACACCTCTTTTTGTGTGCACTACAGCAGTCGCTGCTCATGGCAGGGGTATACCAGCATGGGCCTTCTGCAATTGCTAGTGTATGTTCAGTCTACCCTACACATGTCCCCCTATTCTGCATGATTGCAAGGTCTACTCATGTGCACATCCCATGGTGTTCACACAATGCCGTCACTATTGCAGTGTGGGTAGAGTTATGGCTGCCACAGGTCCTGAACCTGACTATATGCAGATAGTGCACTGGTGTGTCATGCTGAGATCCCCCCCTCTCAGCTTTTATGCAGATGCATGACAGGTAAGTCCTACACATTTGTGTCACCTTGCAGTGTTCCATACACTGAACACCACATGTTGCAGCCTAGACCCAGCTGACAATGTGGACTACTTTAATGCCTTATGCCATAGTGTATCTTTGCAGCAGTTGGCATTGTCCTACAGGTATATACACTGGTGTTGCACTGTATATGGGTGTTGTTCAGAACATGTCACTAGTGTAGGCCATGTCTACCAACAGTATGTTACTCCCTGTGGACACATTCCACAATGACAGGATGTTAGTTGTCATGCAGGTGTGTGACATACCCTTTCAATAACCCATCATGGTTGCCACTGTGAGACCGTGCATTTCACAACAACAATACATGCACATGTACAGCATGCATTCAGGGTAGGTGTGTTAGATGTGTGCATGGAATATACATGTCCATTACATGTCCAGTATGTTGGCATGCATCTACTAAGACATACTCACCAGCTACAGCCTGCTGCCTTGTTGTTACCCCGGAGGATGAGAGATGCAATGTCAGTGGCCACACCTGTGGCACTGCTACAGGCTGGGTGCAGTACTATCAACGGTAAATTCCCACAATACTACCACATCTGGACATCTGTTTATCACTACAATGCAGCAACACAATATATCTATGACATGTCAGATATGCATGATTTACCTGTACCACTGTGGATATTTACACAACAGTGGTCTACTGATGTACCCTGTGACCTTACCTGCATGCTCCTCGGCTGGTGTGTGAGTGACACCCACCTCCACGAAGCAGTCCAGTGGTTGTTGGTGTTCCAGATGGGCAGGTGCCACGAGGCTGGCCAGAAGCTCTTCCACAGGTGTCGGGGGTGATGCCCCCAGACTGCAGCAGCACGTCAATGGGCATTGTGAAGTTGCAGTTATGCCGGACCTGCTCATAACCGCGGTTATGCAGGCCAACATCATTGACCCTGTGGACTAGATCATTCCACAGGGTTGTCCTGTCAAACAGAACCTGGTAGTGCTCGACCAGGTGGTTGACAATTACCTCATTTTCATCCGCTGAATACACAGGTAACCTGCTGTGTGACATCTTGCCTGAAAGGCATAAAGATGGAAACAGGCCTGAGCAACTCATATGGCAAGGTTACCACAGTTCATAATACACATCTTTGTCACCTCCCCTCACCATATCAGCTTCAACAGACTGTACACACAACTCATTAGGTATGGCTACAGCTTAACTACCATTTGGACAGAGTGTGTATTGTACCACACCTTCTACTATGTGATGGTAGCCATGTCCTCTGTGTGGACACTAACATTGCTGGCCTGTTACAGACTATTCACTTACATGCCATTGTCAGGGCCACTATGGTTACATATATGCCAGTGGTATGGCTGCTCTGAGATTGCTGCACATCTGACAGCCTGTGTTATTGGGGAGATCTATGCATGCAATTGGACATGTACTGGGATTGTGTAGACTATTACTACCAACAATTTTTCTATAACAGTAACACAATAACATGTATATGTTCTATATGTTCTATTGGTCAGCTGATCCACCTATCCACACCCATCTGATCGGGATACCTAGCCACATCACATGTGTTTGCCAACCTGAGGCCACCTCATGTACTGTTACAGCAATACCATCAGGTGGAACCACCCAGGGGATGTTGGCCTCCTCAGGGCACACACAAACATGTTCCTGTCCCCTGAGCTCAGGTCTAGGGTCTGTTCCATACCGGGCTCCACAGACCCATGAGGTATGTGCTACATCAGTCTGAGGCACCCAGTGCACATTCACACGGCCAACATGCTCCTCCTGCTCAACCTCAAGACCAGGCACCTTCAGGACGTGGACTGCTGCTGTGAGTGGCAGTTGGTGGGAGCCTTGTTCCCATTGTGCCCATATTGGGGACCATAAGGCATCCACATCACAGACCACACACACCATCCACGGTGTTTACCCACCACATATGTCACATACCACCTCTGTAGACTGTCCTCTATATCTACTAATCCTGACCACCTCCACGTGTGTATCTGCCATACTTCTCCATATTCTCATTGCATACTTCACAGATGGGGCAATGTGGTGTTAAGAAGGGACTAACATGTGATATACCCATCCATGGTACACACACTGCCAGCTGTAAATATCTGTGTGTATTGCTATGTGTGCTGCTGCCTAGCACATAGCACTCATCACTGTGGTAGTGATATAGGGGACATGTCTTTACATACATATATGTTTGTGTGTGTGTGTTTGTACATATGTAGACATGCGCATATAGGTATATATCTATATATGTGTAGATATATGTGAAGTCATATATATGTGCACATATATATGTCTACACAGGGGTATATGTATATTTCTGGACATACATGCTGATATACATTTATCCTTATACATTATATATGTGACATATGTACACATATGCATACCTATATGTGGAGTACATTCAGACATCAGCTCCACAATCTCACAACTTCCTGCACAGCTGCACTGTTCTGCCTTGCTACAACACAGACAGGTGCCACATATGGACACAGCCTGACATTAGTGTGGTATATGTAGGACCTGTTTGCAGGTAACCCATTACATACCTATGGCATTCTGGCATGCTACATTACAGATTCACCTGAGTATCCTGCCAGTGGTGGTCTGTGGCTCCCACATGTCCATCATAATGGCATTACTTCCAACACCAGCTATTAGCCATGTCATATACATACTTCCCATTACATAACACACACAATGATGGCTTACATCTTGTCTGTTAGTGCTGACCTACACAGTTAACAGCTATGGCCCACTACCCACAGGGGCAAACACTATTGTCCATAGCAGTTGTTCAGTTGAACATCATCACAACAACACCTGATGGCACATATAACTCATTCCACATCATCTATCCCATTATGCTGGACCATTCTAATACATGTACATATACTTCACATATCTGTTGTGGGAATGATGTATTTATGAATGGCAGCTGCCTAAATGCCTGCATTTTCAGCTGTTAGTTTGCTGAGCTGTAATTTTTTTTTCCGCTTTCACTTTTGCTTTTGCTTGCTTTCTATCTCTCTCTCTCTCTCCCTCTCTCTCCAGTGAATTGATTTAGCTGCTTTGAGTAGATTGCAGCCTGGCTTTAGTAGATGATGCACTTGACCAGGTGATGGCCTCTGCATCAATCAGTGTCCTTCACTTGCTAACTGCATGCAGCTTGATGTGTAGTACTTCCAATTACCACTATCATGACAACCACCTACTATAAATCCCTACATCATGTGGGCATGTTCCCTTTACCTTTCCTGTGTGATGGACATCCTTCCTGTGTGTGGGCATCAGTGTTGCAGACAGCAGGTAGCAATACCTCTTCCAGGGGAATCGGCACACTCAGGCCAGCTACGTATTTGTAGGAGGTTCCAGAACTACAGAGTGTGAGTAGAGCTGTCTTATGCTTTGTATACTACTGGTGTTACAGGGTATGTGTGTACATCCTACTTTACCTTGGAATGCAGTCTGTCTGTATAGCTCTTAACTGTGAGCCTATCCTCTTGGTGGCCAGTGGTGTGCCTATCATGTTTTGTCTGTCCACCACACAGGTCCTATGTCAGATATTTCTCTGGCAGTGTGTGTGTTGAGTGTTATCAGGACATGGCTATATCCATTTATGTTTCTAACCGAAATTCCCTGGTTAAGGGTATGTTGCAGACTATCATGTAACACCAGTGACTTGCTTAGTGTATGGCAACAGTTTTCCACATATGAGCCTGTGTTCCAGCCTCTGTCCTCCACCTACATACCAAGTTTGCACATATGACATGCTGTCAGGGGTTGTTCTGTAGTGGGCTGTGTGTATATCACACTGCCATTGCTTCCATCAGTCCACTGCTGTTGTATCCCCAACACATATGGTGGGGCTGGGGCCGTATATGTGTGGGCTTCACCTACACAATACATGTGTGCCCTTATGCACTCCAGAGGCCAGTGTATGTAACAGTGGTATATGTCCCTGTATTATTGAGTCTAGAGGGGATGCACCATAAATGACCTAGGCTGTTACAAAATGTGGGGGTATCAGGGGTGAGCTGCCTTAATGTATCTGGGTGTACAGTACCGCATACTTCATCTATATTTACATTACTCACATAAATTGGATTAATGCAGACCTACTGCCTCCTGCCATACAGACTGTTCTGTTTGTCAGTGTGCATGTGATGGTGTCAGTTATGCCTTGTTATGTAACAGTTACATCCCATTTGGTCAACTGAAGTCTTTACCACCTAATGATTTTGTACAGAGTGTGGATAGAGGCTGCTGAACTATACACCTGCATTACATATTGTTGATTGTTTGGTATCCTGTGGCCCAGTCTGTCTTTACTATTGTACAATTTGAAGGCCTTGGCCTGGACATCAACAGTTGTGAACCTTTCCAGACTACTGTATTAGTATAACTGTTTCACAGTTGCATTACTCTGTTTATATGGATGTCCGTGTCTGAACAGCTATATGACATGGCATATAGAACTGTAATAGTACACAAATAAAGGTTTTCCATTTCTGCAAACCTGTGTGTGGTGTTTTTTCTTATGACCTCTCTGTGGGTATATGTTGCAGGCAATGACTGTAATTTGTATGGGTGACCCCTACAGTGTCCAGTTATTCAGGTGTGAACTGTAGGCATAGTGGCTGTTCTATATTGTGTGCACCTTCTACATATGTATCTTACTGTACATATCTCTGTGTGTGTATGTGTAGTCACATGTATATATATATATATATATATATATATATATATATATATATATATATATATATATATATATATCTGTATCTGCATATATGATATATATGTCTGTGTATATGTATCCTGGGGATGTTGATAGCTTCCACATTTTACATTTCCTGTGGGAGCCAGACTGTACTGCATGATATGTTACCAATACCAGCCTGACATCATACACGTGGGTTGTAGTACTGTTAACATCTTGTGCCCATGTCATGTCAGGTCCTGACTATAGGATCTGTAACACTTGGTAGTGTTTTGCAGGGCAGACATGTTTGTCTATGGGGGGTATGCCTATTCGTACAAGACGTATATTGTTTGGGGCACCTCAATCCCATTAATGGTGCATGTGGACATATCTGTTTTTGTTAATCTACCATTGCTATCTACAGATGTGTGACCATATATACCTATATATATATATATATATATATATATATATATATATATATATATATATATATATATATATATGCTTACATATATATAACTATGTCTGTATATACCTACATAGATATATATCTGCGTACATATATGTAACTTGCTGTGTATATGTAGACATATAGGTGTAGACATATATGTCGATGTAGGAATTTGCATGTATATATGTTCATATATATATTTATATATATATATATATATTTCTAATTATATATATATACATATATATATATATATATATATATATGTATATATATATATATATATATATATATATATATATATATATATGTTGTATCTGTTTAGATAGTAATATATTTACACACACATACATCTAGATGTTGGCATACATTCTCTGTACTGTTACATGACTGGGCTGGATGTTATATTTCTGAAAACATCAAATGTGTGTATATCTGGCATGGCTTAGTGGTAAATCACTTTGTCTATGGTGTTCAGGGTCCTGGCTTCAAGACTTGCAGAGGCTGTTTATTTTGTTGCTGGGCAGAACACAGGCCATTGGATACAAAGGGATTAAGGCACTTTAAAGCAGTTATAAGCAGGTTTGCGTAGATTTTCGCGGAGGTAAGCACTGCTAACTTCCAGTTACAGTTTCTTATACTCTGTTAGTTTCCGCATTGCTTAACCTGTGTAGGCATTGCTTACCCCCATGCAAACAGGCTTAAATCCACTTACTGTTGCTTAAAAGTAATTACTCTTGTTTACCCCATGCTAATTTGTTTAAAAGAAAAGAAAAAGGGGTTTATAGGAAAGTAGTGAAAAAAGGGGCACAAAGAGGGAAAGATAGTAGAGGAAATAGCCAGGGATGTGCAGGAAGGGTGTAGATAAGGTCCATAGCTGCCCATTTCTTCTACAGCAACAGCTGTGCATATACACTGAATTTGGAGGTAGATTTGGACACTCAAACCCCTGGTTGGGGGTGAGGACAACAATAATTCATTGTGATGCCAATTAGACCAGATTACATGTGTCCAGTGGACACGTGTATGAAATGGACAGCTATGTATGGGGTGAGATTTTTTTCTGGGAACAGATTCCCCTTTTTGTTTTTCAGGTGAGAGTGGGATGTTGGGGAGGGGTAGTAGGTATATTTGGGGAGGTAGGTTGGGTAGGTTAACAGACAAGACAAACAAGACACATACAGGGGCGGTATATGACACATGTACACCTTGGATGGGGAGGGGTGTTTGGAAGTCACAAGCCCATGAGCCCCAAATGGAAACAGTGGGACTGAGGTTCCCACCCATGGGCAGTCACCACTGCACCTTCATGGCCCCAAAGGTGGCTGTGCTGGGGGCTGGGTAGGAGGGGCAGGCTCACCCTCTAATTATGCCATGCAGCCCTCAAGCTGGCGTAGCTTGTCTCAAATCTCCTTGTCGAGCTCGCTATGCACCATGGCCCGGACTTGATGGTGGGTGACAGATACCTCTCCACCCCCGCTCCTGGGTGTCTGAGCCCCATCCCCTGTGGCAGTTCCACCCAAAAGTGGTGCTGAGCCAATGGAGGAGGAGGTCCCAGGCTGGGGCCCAGACTTGCTGGTGCCTGGTGCCATGGCCAGCTGAGGTGGGACAGGTGGGTCCACTGGGACCGGCTTTCCCATACGAGCTATGGTGTTGCAGTTTTAAGAAAGATATCAGTAATAGTCAACAGCATTCAGTATTAGTTATAATAGCATGCATAGGTATTCCCATTAACCCAAGACACCAGATTTACAACAGTTGCAGACCGAGCAGAAAACATGCATATATGGGACAGCAGTGCCCATTACAACAACATGCAGGTTTCATTGATGGCAACAGGCCACCAATATGGGAGTATTTTAACATGGCACATGCATGGAACCAAATGTGAATATTTATAAACCAATAGGACATATGTCCCAACAAAGGTTTGTTGTGTACACGTACCCATTAAGATGTGTAATTAGGTTATTGTTGCACAAATGGTGGGGGTGAGAGAGAGAAGTCAATTAACAACTAATATATCCCTGTAGTTTTCACAACTTTCTTATTCACTGCAGTGATCTGTCCCTTACATGTATTATTACACTACCCAGTGTCCTTACTTTGTACAATGGTATGTTTCTAGATTAGTATATAAGTGGACTGTGTCTCACGTATGGGCTACACCTCTTACTTGTTATAGCTGTTGAGAAAATCATTGTTAACACTACCTGATGATTTCTACACAAATTCCAAGATTCCATGTTTGTAGACAGGTATATAAGTGAACTGTGTTGTACCTACCGTCTACACCTCTTACCTGGTACATCTGTTGAGAAAATCATTGTTAACACTATCTGACAATTTCTACACATACTCCCAGATTCCATGCTTGTAGACAGGTATATAAGTGAACTGTGTTGTACCTACAGTCTACACCTCTTACCTGGTACACCTGTTGAGAAAATCATTGTTAACACTACCTGACGATTTCTACACATACTCCCAGATTCCATGCTTGTAGACAAGTATATAAGTGAACTGTGTTGTACCTACAGTCTACACCTCTTACCTGTTATAGCTGTGGAGAAAATCTTTGTTAACACTACCTGACAAATTGTACACATACTTCCAGAATTCATGTTGATGTTATACACATACCTAACAATCTATTATTGTACACACTCAGGTTAAGGCTTGACAGGATGCAGGTGTTAATGGACATATTTTGAGAACTGCTGTCATACACTTTGGGTGAGATGCTACAATGACAGGTTTGTTTCCGTATACATTCTCTGACTATGTACATATCTGACTATCAGTTATATGTCAGTAAAAGCTGCCTACATTTCTTGGATCATCACACTGATTTGTCAGGGGAACGGGTTACTGGGAAGCAGATTTGGGCAATTGATCTGGACATGCTGGACAGATCAGAACAGTTGAGGGGTATGACTATGCATGCAGTTTACTACCGGAACATTCTGCTACAGTCTGTACAGTTGATGGTTATGATCATAGGTTCATAGGTTCATAGATTAGTACTAAGCTAACTGCCCTTGTGAGCCATTTTAAGCCTAGCCAATTATCCCTTGTGAGACTCAAACCCTGCACCTTGTGTTTGCAAGGCAAACACCTTAACCATTAGGCCACACTCCCAGATATGCTTACAGCTTACTATCTGAATATTCTAGCAAATTCTGTACAGTTGTTGGGTCTAATTATGCATACAGCTTTCTATATGAACATTCACACAAACTCTGTACAGTTGTGGGGTATGATTATGCATACAACTTACTACCACTCCCGGGATTCAAACCCCTGCTGTGTGTGGTAAAATTATTACAGTTGACATCACAGTACACTGTGCTATCAGGGAATTGCTGTGAACGATTCCAATGTTTTCTGTCTAAGTCTCCCTCAGTTGTACAATATGACTGACCTCTTGGGACTTCCAACATTGTTATACTGAACTTCCTACACATTTTATCTGTGTTCAACAGTGTGGGTAACATTGCTTAATGCAACAGTACTTTTTATAGAATGCAACAGTACAACAACATATGAAAGCAGAATGTACACAAGCACTCCAGGGGTTATACTTTTATTCACAAGATATTACAGCTTTATTTACACACAACCTATATGACAGTCTTCCTGCCATATTGTCTAGTTTATTCAGTACATCCCATACACAATACATTTTTATACTGGTACAACACTTTCTAGAGCTGTTATATTTATTTGTTATGACAGTACATCCAAGATTATTACTAACCTGCCTCATGATGCAGCCTTTGCAGCCTAGCAGCATGTACTTGCTGGTTCGCAGCTCACTCAACTGCAGCTGTCAGAGAGATACAGTGATATTTAGCCATTACCTATCCATAGTATACACATGCTAGGCAATCATTATATACATAGTAGAATGAGTACTTACTCAGTGCTGGGGCATCAGCCATTCCCCTTGATTCTTGGATCCACTGCTCCAAGAGATCCCCCTTTCCCACTTCAGGTCTGCATGGTGATGCCTGACCTGCTCACCAGTCCACGGGATACCAGTGGCACTGGTGAGGTCACAGGCAAGACTGTCCCAGACCTCCACTTTATACTGAGAGCCCTGGTACTGGCCCTGCAGTAGTCTCTACACATGGTGTTTTACCAGGAGCCATACCATGAATCTGGACTCCTGGGTGCCCCAGCGCTGCTCTCTAAATCAAATGCCTTCCCCAACTCCAGCCATTCTGCCCACAGTAGGGAGCTGCAACCAGTTATGGAAAGTATTCATGCCTGTGGGGGTTAAATATGCCCAGTTTTCTGCACTTTTCCGTGATTTGACGGTTTTGAAAAGGCTAAGTTATGGGCACACCTGCTTACCTAATGCTGGCATTTCTTATAGGGGTATATCACTGGGCAGATAGAGTTAGCCAGCCTACACATTGCTTACAACTAAGCTGAGCTGTGCAATGCTTAGTGTTGCTTAATATTTAATTTGCATTATATTTTCCTTTTGGCATTGATTTATTATTCGTTACATCTTATATATGTGTCTGGTATCCGTGATTCATGTGTACATACACTGTATGGGGTCCTGGGTACTTTAACATTTTATTACAATAACACCTCACATCTGGCCTTACTGCAGTACTCCAGTTCACATATTTATGTTATGTAATAGGTTATACAGTATCACACTCTACATAGATTCCTTTCACATGTTCAGTTTGATTTTCCTATGGTGAAGATTTGTTTGTTGAAACCTCAATCTTATTTACTGCTATGATGGCTTAGTGGTTAACTACTGTGACTGTAATGTATGGGGTCCTGGATTTGAGCCTTGCAGAGGCTGTTTATTTTGTTGCTGGGCAGAACACGGACCATTGGATACAGAGTGATTAAGGCACTTTAAAGCAGTTGTAAGTGGGTTTGCGTGGGTTTGCGTGGAGGCAAGCACTGCTAACTTCTAGTTACCATTTCTTATACTCACTTAGCTTCTAAATTGCTTAATCTGTGTAGGTAGTGCTTACCCCCACGCAAACGCACTTAAGCATGCTTACTAGTGCTTAAATATGCTTGCTACTGCTTATTTGTGCTTAAACCTGCTTACTAGCGCCTTATTCATTTTGACGCTGACACTTCACATGTGCATTTCCTGCAGTACTCCAGTTCATAAATATATGTTATATAGTGGGTTTTGCAACAAATATATTGGTTATAATGTGCTTTGCTATGTAAAATAGACTGTGCTGCAGTGGGATGCAAACTGGGAATGCCTGTTCGTTAGGCAAATGCTCTGCTCACTACACTATTGCTGTGCTGCTTCATCTGCATATATCTTCCTTGTCATCCTCTTCAGCCTTTTAAGCTGCTTTAACCATAGCTAAGTGATGGGAACACCCGTGCACCTACGGTTAGCTGTACTTGGATTTAAAAAAAAAATAATAAAAGGGATTTTTAATTTAATTTATATGTACTGTTGCTGTTGTACACATGGGGGACTGCTGGTGGGGATATGCGGATACCTATGAGCGGTCTTGCTCATTTCTTACCACTTTCTGCTGTTCTACATTGCAGAGGTGTGTTTATTCTGAGAGCTCTGCTCTCAGACATGCACCCTGCACTCGTACACGCTCTGTGTAAGCCTAGGAGCTCGGGCAACATGCCTTATTAATATGCATGGCACGCTGCTGTCCTGCTCCTAAACGGGCGCTTCCATGCAGGACTAAGCTAGTCCTGCATGGAAGTTTAGTGAATCTGGGGTTTTGGCTGTATTTTTGAAAGAGTCATTCCCAAGCACTATACCTCAGATATTGTAAAGGCATCATCTGCAAAGCATATCATTGTGGTAATAAATACTAAAATGACATTTTATTTATCCACTAAAGTAAAAATAAGTACTTTTGTCTATTAACCTAGTTTGAGAGCTGTAGATTTCTTCAGATCAGTGTTAATGCTCTCCCTGGTTTAACTTTTTGTATAAAAATTTGTTACCTAACAGACTCTCGCCGGGATTCATGAAGCTCAGCGCAAGGACGGTGTTAGCCTTGCGCCGAGTGTGTGGCATAGAGATGGCGCAGCAGCACCATATGCATAGTAATGAAGGCACGCTGCTGCACCATCCACATGTACAGGAAACATGCGCGAGTGCAGGGGGCGTGTTTAAGCGCTGCACGGAGGTGTGAACATGTCCGCTACAGTTGTGCAACCTAAAATGCTGACTAGTACAGCCTGCCTCTAATAGTAATCAATCTTGTCAGTGTCCGTGGATACTGAAATGTATGCAAAGCATACAAGAAAGTTCCGCGAACACTAAAATAAAATCACAGGAATAAACACACAAGTACGTAGCTGAATGTTGAGCCCCTGTCCCTAGAACTATTACATTTAAAACCCTGTGTCCGTATTTCATTGTTGTGTTGATTTTTATACCAAGTGGAAGTGAAACGCAGCATGTTTGCGCACCGCTACCTTTTGCTAAGCCTAGCCCAATGGTTAGAGAATTTGCTTAATATCTGCCCATTCGTGGTCCAAGTCATCCTTGTCTGGACGGGCCAAAAATTAATTGGTATTACCTGGGTCAACCTACCATGTCATGAAAGATAAGTATTTGCGTGTACCTATGTGCGTGAAGTACAGCATGTGGAAGACCAAATATGCTAGGGTTGGGCCTCACAACCATAATGGTATCAGAGATATGCAGAGTTGGCAATGTGTACTGCTGTCTGTGCCATGGGCTAACAACCAGAGAAGGGATGGATGGTGTGTATGTGGATTTTGGGGGGGGTGGGTAATGTAATAATTTGCCAAGGGGAGACTGGGTCAGATGTACAATAGATGAACTGGAGGTGTACGAGGGAGCAGTGGGAGAATCAAAAAGGAAACTAAAGAACATACATTCACATCCCCAATACACCCTGTCAGGTCATATTGCAGAACACAATCCCACAAACATATGAACATTAAAATGTATGATACACATGTACAGAAACGGTACGGACTCACACCACATAATGGTTTGGCTTGAACTGAGCCATCCAACCCCTACACATCTGGATACATAATTGAATACCCATCGTCCCGTCCACAGCACACCACCCCCCCCTGCTGAATGTCCACAAAAAACACCCATACTCGGGCTGCTAGCTTGGGCCAGCCATATCTGCACATAGTGCCCTCTACTCACATCTAGTAGGTAGTCTCACCCTAGGCAGTCTCAGGCCTGCAAACTAGGTATCCCATGCATGTATAACTCTCTCTCATTTTCATATAACCAAAAGAATGGGGGGCATCAGCATCCACAATTTTTGGACATCCCTCATGGGATAAGTGTCAGTTCTCAAGATTAGACTTGGTGGTACAACACGATGTCCACCCCCATTGACATCTGGACACAAGTTGGATTAGCAGTACTTGTCCACAACCCTGCTCAGCCTCCACCTGGTCCTGCAGAACCTACGACTCGGGATTAAACACCTGACCGTGATGCACGTCTCCACATGTGCATTATAGGGAATATATACCTTTCACATGTTCCCTAGAAGCTTCCCCATAGCCATCTTCCAAATAGTACGCGTCCACAAATTGTATACTCTGTCCAGGTTCCATATCGTAATGATGCACACAACCCCTGTATACAAACGGTACAGGTCCCTCCCGGATGTGGTTGCTCATATACATGGCCATGTATAACCCCATATATGTAGACACATATCTATAAATGTACATGCTTATATTCGCATAGCTACAGCTACACATCACACATACATACATATAAGTAGTTGTCAAGTATGTGTCCAATTCATAAATATGTATACTTGCAAATGTATACATATGTCTCTCAGAAACATATGAACATTAACATGTACTATACATATGTACACCAACCGACTGTCACATTTGTTGCCAGTAGTGTGAAATGCCTGTAGTAAAGTCATATATCCTAACTACCATCCATGCAGAATGTATCACGGATGGTTTAGTGGTCAAACCAGTGACTATGATGTTTCTATTCCTGGGTCCAAGCCATGCAAGGGCTGCTAATTTTATATGATGCCCAGAATAATGGCTGTTGGATATAGGGTGATTAAGGCACTTTCAAGCAGACACAAGCAGGTATGCGCGGCGGTAAGTGGCGGTCATTCAACAGTATGGTAAATATAAATAAATAGGTAGGTATATATGCATGTGTATGTACAGGCAGATATATATATATATATATATATATATATATATATATATATATATATATATATATATATATATATATATATATATACATGAAAAATGAACATGGTCACAATAAAGCATTCATAACAAATGTGGAGGAAAACAGCAGTGGAACCCCCATATTATTTAGTGCTGTCATATCAAGCTGGCCAGAGGTGAGCAAACCTCCTGTGTCTCCAACCACAGGTAGGATGCTAACAGTGGGACTATCTTTGTCCACGTGCTAAGTCTGACTGTCAAACAGGTACAGGGCAGTCCCAGTCTCCAGTCGGATGAGCCGAAAACCAGAAGACTATTTGAACACCCTGACCATTATATGAACGTATGTTCAAAGACTATAAGCTTGGGACATCTGAATATACTTGGAGTGAGTCAACATGCGGGATGGGTCTAGAGCGGTAGGGAGTGGCGCATGTGTAGTGGTTTGGTTTTTCCAACTGGAGAATAGATGACTGCTGTGTTAGTGAAGTGTTGAGGCATGTGTTCGGGTAAATATAAACCATGGTTATACATCAAAATGAAGCAGCACACCAATAGTATAGTGGTTAGAACATCCAAATAAAGAACAGGCATTCATGGTTCAAGTTCAACTATAGAACATATCATTTTCTATATGGAATGAATGTCGTTCTGCTGTAAAACCGACATAATAACATGTAAAAGTGAACTTGAGTATCGCATGGGACTTTTAACCAAATCCATTCAATCAAAGTGGTACTGTCATAATGAATAGGGCACAAGTAAGCACAAATAAGCAGCAGTAAACATATATACCAAACAGTAAGCAGATCTTTGTGCGCTTGCGCGGATGTAAGCAATGCCCAGCATAAGAAATGTATATAAGTAAGTATGTACAGATGTAATATATATATATATATATATATATTATAGATATATAGATATAGATATATATATATATATATATATATATATATACACACACACACACACACACACACACACACACACACACATATATACATATACACACACACACACACACACACACACATATATACATATACACACACACACACACACACACACACACACATATATACATATACACACACACACACACACACACACACACACACACACACACACACACACACACACACACACACACACACACACACACACATATATATATATATAATATAGAGAGAGAATGAACGTTGTAACGATAAAGCATAGAAAAGGAATTAGAAGGGAATCAACAGCAACCCCAGTATTATATAGCGCTGTCAGCGTATGTCATATCAAGCTGGCCAGGAGCGAGCAAAGCACTGCTACTCACACCACAGGCAGGGTTTTACCAGTGGGAGTAACATTGTTGATCTGCTAAGTCTACTTTACAAACAATCAGAGGGTAGTCCCCATTGGGACTACCAAAAATTGACAGCATATTTGGATCTCCGTACATTACACAAGCAAGGGCAGGTATGTTCAAGGACTAAATAGTGGGAGAGCATGATAATACATGTGTTGGGACAACATACGTGTAAAGACCCTAATGCTGGGGGGAGGGCAATGTGTGGAGGTGTGTCATGGCTGTGAAAGCAACTGAATAATGGATGGATTGTGTGTATGTCAAATTCGGGTGGGGTCAAGGAACCATGGGTATGTGATTATGGATCCAGGCGTGTCATGGTTGGATGGCCTGGTTCTAATTGGACCACCTCGTGGAGGCCAGCGAGTTAGTTATAAGTATGCATGCATACACACATGCATACATCTATATGTAGAAGTACATTCCCTGTAACATATCCATTCCATTTGCAGGCATAAACACATGAATGTGCCCTTACAAACCTTGACAGTAGAGAGAATAATAGGTAGTGCATAAGAGGGAAGGGACAAAATTGCTAAAATGCAGAAGTGTGTACAATGTCCGAAGTTAGTGCTGTGCTGAATAAATCAAATGTGAGGACTGTCTCACACAGGGAATTATCCCTGTGATCTGCCTGCAACGGCAACGCCAAATACTAAACTGTTCTATTTGTAAAAGAATCACGCCGGACAAGTACATAATTAGTTCTCATGTGTAATGTGTACGTTACCATATAGTCAGACTAATTAATTCATTGTAGTGTCATGTTAACGGGAGTAAGTATGTAAGGAAGTAAGAGTCTAATCTTGACAGAAAGACAAGTGTGTCCCATGTGGGATACCGGAAAAATTGCAAATAGTGTCCTATTGGTCACTCATGTCACCAATGGTTGTGGACTAAACGTTAGGGATTCCTGAGGATACGTGTAGTGAGCCAACCAATGGGATGGAGCTACAAGGGTAGAGCAGCCAATGTGTACTGGTGTGGATACACCATGAATCCAACTGGAGAACAGATGACTGCAGTGCTAGTGAAGTGTTGGGGTAGGTGTTTGGGGAACTAGGAGACATGGGTATATGGGTATATATGCAACTGAAGCAGCACAGCAATAGTGTATTGATCAGAGCATTCGCCTAACCAACAGGCATTCACGGTCCAAGTGCCACACTAGCATATATCATTTACTATGTGGAATGTGTATATAAACATATTTATACATCGTATTGCTGTACAACCTACATAAGAACATGTACATGTGAACTGGAGTACTGCATGAAATGTTTAATTAATGTCATTCAATCCCAGTGTTAGTGACATTATGAATAAGTTACTATTAAGCAGGTGTAAGCAAAAATATGCAGTAGTAAACATATATAAGCACCAGTAAGCATGTTTAAGTGCGTTTGCGCGGGGGTACTTTTCCGTTAACGGGGCAACACAGTTAATGCGGTTGCTGACTTCTGAATCCAGTGTCATACAGTGTATTTTTGTTAGTCTTAACATGTGTGTGTAAAATGTAGAAGTTACAGTTGTTTTCATTTTGCTTTTACATTTTATCCATTTAACTGATTTACACATAACTGTTACCATTAACATCCAAACAACATGGCTTGAGGTTGGAGTCAGAGCTCAGCACCCGCATTGAAAGTGTTTGCCCGTAAGCAGAATAGTACAAAAACAAAGTCAAAGGCCTACTATTACAGCAGTCTATCCATTATAGGGAAAGCAGGCATTGTAGAAAACTTTTTCATTTTCAAACACCCATCCTCAACATCTCTAATTATACTTACTCGGCTTCTTTAAGCCACAAAGATGCGCTTACAGTCAGTAAACAGTGATCGTTTGTTTTTTAAAAGTGTCAGGCATGGATTTAGGAAGGCATCGCTGAGCCCGGAAATAACTGTGTTTACGATGTATACATCTGTTGCTATTGTACAAAGCTTTTACATAATTAATCCAAGTTGAAGCCTAATCTTAACAACTTGTGTCTTGTAAGCCCTTCACAGCAAACATATACATAGCGATTTCACTGTCTTTTAATCATCATTTCACATGCCTCACAGAGGACTGAAAACTGTCTGATTACAAATGGTCAGCATGACTATGTCTTTGTAAACTGTAAGCACAGGCAGTTACTTCATGTTAGGCATTTCATGCAGTGTACATTTCACCATGTCATGCCTAATTAACAGAAGAAAGGAATGTCATGTTATTTCCAAGTATTTCCTTATTACTGATTTCCTGTCTGTGTGACTTACTGGGGCAACACTTTAAAGCAATCACTCTGCTGTACTGCAGTACCTTAACACGTCTGTCAGGCAGACGTGTGTAAAATTAGACTATTTACTTGGTTAAACATTTAATTATTAACACAAGTATTTTATACCGACATGTGCTCAACAGGCATGTTAATGAGCTGCATTATACCTGAATGATTGCATTAATAGTGTTGCCCCAATAACGGAATTGTACCCATTCAACAGTATAGCACATGTATTCAATTACGTAGATGTATGTGTGTTAATGTCTATATATATATATATATATATATATATATATATATATATATATATATATATACATACATAGATATAGATGAGGTACAAACTGTTCAATCTCCAACTTTCGTCTACTGGACAACCAACTCCTACCTCCTACCCAACACGGGTTTATACCAGGACATAGCACCACCACTGCCCTTCTTTCCTTCCTCGAAATCATTAACTCTGCTCATGACTCTGGGAACATAGTTTCTAAGCTCCTCCTCGACTTATCTAAAGCTTTCGACATTGTCTCTCGTGTGCTTCTACTTTCTAAACTCTCCCATATTAATCTCTCCTCTTCGTCTGTCAGATGATTCTCCAGCTATCTGTCAGCCAGGGAACAAGCTGTAAAATGGAACTACTGCACTTCCTCTTTCCTTCACACCCAACAGGTGTACCCCAAGGCTCTATTTTGGGTCATTTACTATTTAACATTTTCATCAATGATTTCCACCAAAAGACCCCAATGCTAAACTGGTGCAATACGCAGATGACTCCACTGTAATCTGCTCAGCCAAAACTCTTCCTTTACTAATAAACCTTACGCAAGAAGCCTTCTCCTCCACTGAATCCTGGATCCTTGACAATCACCTAGCCCTAAATGCCTCCAAATCTAAAATAATGATCTTTACCCCTGCTAGACATACTGCTGCTGACAAATCATCCTTAGCCTAAACAAAACAACGATTGAAATAGTTCCCAATACAAAACTTCTGGGCGTTCTTATTGATGACCAACTAAAATTTGATATCCACCTACAAACCAATATTAAAAAGACTCAGCAAAAACTTGATATGCTTTATCGACACAGGCACTACCTTTCTCTGTCTTCTAGATAACTCCTATCTACCACCTACCTCCTACCCTCCCTTTTGTATGGAGCTCCACTACTCTCTAACCTCCAATCATCCCTCAAATCTAAACTTTCCTCATGTTATAACAAAATTTCAAAGTTTGCCATAGGATCTAAATCCTCTACTCACAACTGCAACTCCCTACATGCTCTAATTTGGTTGGAACTCCCAAGCTACCTAAATTTCATTCAACTAACTACAGCACACAAGCTAATTTTCAAACCTTCTAACTGTCCATCACTCTCCTCTTCCCTAAAACTTCACCAGTCACATAGAACACTTAGATCCACAAATCAGAACCTCTTAGAGCTTTGCAAGCCTTTACACGCACCAGGGCAACTTCTACTATCATTTTCACTTGCCAGATTATGGAACTCTCTTCCCCCTTACATTAGAACTACCCCTAACCCACCATCCTTTAAAACCCTACACCACTCTCACCTCTACTCCCTCTGGGAGTGCTCCTGTACACATCCTACCTGATTACTGATACCTATCTCTATTCTATTCTACTCTAATCTCTACCACTGCTTCAAATCATCTCTCTAAAATTCCTTTGCCTAAATACATGTAGTGTATTAAATGAACATAAATTTATTGTTTTTGCTAATATCGTATAAGTGATTGACTCAGCTCATATATTTTAAGATATTTAAACTCTTGCCTTGCTGTATATTGAATGTTACACTGTGGTTCTCATATGCTGTACTAATACATTATATATTGTATATTGTCTTTCTGTCTGGAGCTTTTCTCCTCGGGTCTCCATTGAAAATGGGCTACCTTGGCCCAATGGACTTTCCCGGTTAACAAACTGAAATAAATAAATAAATACATACATAGATATAGATTATATATCCCAAGAACAAACCTTGTGACACCAAAGCATTAGAAAAGAATGAAAAGGAAAACACCTGCAATTCCTGTATTATGTTTTGGTGTTAATCCCAAGGCAAGTGTGTTTCTGTCCAACACATGGATTCAGACTGTATTCTGGGTAATAATAGTGTTGCTGACATTACTCACCAGGCCTATTGCCAAATATATGGGTATGTCTCGCCAACACAGTCACTTGGCTGATTGTGACATATATGGCCACTATATAGGAAAACTACAAAACACACTCCCCAACACATCCAGTGGCTAGACAGTCACAGCCACCAACACACAGGATATGACTGGCAAACACACACACTTGCTATGCCTCGGAATAGAACACCTACCTAACTACTTTAACACACTACAGTACTACGCAGTTACAGAACGTGCTACCAAGATTACTGGGTTACAGCAGTCCGAGAGGTATATTTCTAGGTGGGTGACATCAGTAGGACTGCCAAAGTTGAGTATATGAATTGTACTGAGTGTGAGTTCTCTAAAAGCACTGGTCTGCCCTCAGGCAGACGGACACACACACAATTGGCAAGTCTGGGATTAGAACACTGACCTAACTACTTTATCACACTACAGCAATACTCAGTTACAGAACACACTACAGAGACTACTGGGCTACAACTTTCCCAGAGGTGTATTTCTAGGTAAATTACATCAGCAGCCTTGCCAAAGTTAAGTATATGAATTGTACGGACTGTGAGTAGCCTAAAAAGCATTTCTCTACACAGTCTGAGACAGACAGACGCACACAATCACACACACAATTGGCAAGTCTGGGGTTAGTACTACTACCGAACTAGTTTATCACTACAGCAGTATGTAGTTATGGGATGCACCATGGAGATTACTGTGCTACAGCTCTCCCAAATGTGTATTTCACACTGGATGACCGCAGCAGGCTTGTCATAATACTGCTATGGGGAGGGCAGTGTGTGCATGGGCCATAACCCATTCATGTAGGGGTTGACATGCCACATGCGGGCACACACGGGGTCATATGTCACAGGTACGTGTATACAGCTACTAGATGACTACTTCCTTGTACAGTCATGTTGCACAGCTGGCATGTGCACCACATAGTCTGTCATGCTGACAGATACTGGTAGCTAGTATCTGCAGTGAATGACATCTGCACCTCATGTGTTTGGGGCCCTTTGGCTGTGTGCTGGGTGTGACAGGCCTGGATGGTTCCTTGTCACGGTCACCCTCTTCCACACATCTATGTCTGTCTATCTTTGGCTTATTATAGTGTGTTGTCCTTACATATATGCCTGTATTCCTATCCACTGTGTGTGCAAGGCAGGAGTGGTGCATACTGACATGAGTCTGCACTAAGAACTGCGACTTCCAGATATGTCTGGACCACTGGTGTTTGCAGACATGGCCTTCATGTGTTTAAGTGTGTGAGATTGCCCAGTATGACCTTTCAGTATGTTGCTGACTGACATTGCTTTCATACCTTCAAGTGTATGAGCATGCCAAGTATGGCCATCTGTATTGTATGTGTGGATCAAGTCCACGTAGTTTGTACTGCGGTGCTGACCTTTGTGTTGTATACTGACAGGCAGCATGCTGTGTCTACAGGGTATCCATCGATCATTTGGCATTGACTGTTGCTACATGTCTGCATAGCGGGGGGGGGGATACCTGACTGTATCTACATTCCTACACAGGAGCGGGGGCACACCTGACTGTTGCTATAAGTGTACGTTGGATGGGAGGGCACACCTGACACTTGTACATATTTGCTAGGACTGTACTGGTATGTCAGGTACTGCATTTTGGTGTGTAGTCTTATCTATTGTGCTGGCTAGAGGCATACCAGTGTACTACAGATCTTAGCTTTAATTACCGACATATTAGTTTCTGACTTCCTAGCCTTCACAACTTGCATCCAACTGTCTGGCCTGCTGTAGTCTGTCTGTGTGGGTCTGGGGGAGGGGTTACCCATAGGGCACAGTCAGAGACCATAGTACAGCATTTGTTTGTGTCTGTCTACACCTGTCCTGCTGGCTGAGACTTGTGTGGGTCTTATGGACACACATGTCGCTCAGCCCATTACCTGTAGTGGGTTTTGTCACCCTGTGTAGTACTGGCTACTATGGTGACTCCAGTATGTGTTACAGATGTCATGGTGCCACTATGGGTGTTTACTGTCTGCTGCTTTAACATTCGGCCACCCAATTCCCTTGCATGCTCACATCCATACCATAGCTACAGGTGACAACACATTCTACTGCTTTTGGCAATTGGTAGGTTGATTGACTTACCTTGAGGGTGTGCCATACTTGAGGATGGTGCTGGAGGGCTGCCTATGTCGGATGCACATAGTACACTTCCTATACATGGTTGAGCACAGGTAGTGTCATGTTTGGCATCCCTTTTACTGACTGTGCGAGTCAGAAAGGATGTCATTCCCTGGGTCCCTACTGTGTCAGTGCATATGCTACGCGTTGCCTCTTTGCCAAGGCCAGGTCATACTGGGCACACCTCCTTCTGCCTACTGGGTCAGGCTCAGGTTGTTCCCCCTCCGAGTCACTCTGTGCCTGTACAGGCCTTGGCATTGGTGGGGGGCTGTGTGGCCCTGCCCCATGCTGTTCCTGCTGCAGCTGTTTCCGCAGGATCATATTGTGTAGCATAGCACATACCATAGCAATTTGGGTGCATGTAGCTGGTAGATACTGCAAGGCTCCACCTGATGTGTCCAGACACTGGAACCGTGTCCTGAGCATCCAAAACACATGCTCTATTATATGTCTGGCCTGTGCGTGTGCCTCATTATGGCATTGTTGTTCAGGTGTGTATGCATTTCTGATGGGTGTCATCAGCCACGGCTCCAGTGGGTACTTAGCATTCCCCACTAGGTGACCGTAGGGAATGTCCATATCAGCAAATCTGTGGTACAGCTGCATCAGCTGCCATATTTCTGAATAGTCATAGCTTCCAGGGCAGCCAGCACACACATTCATTATAATGCCCTGGGCATCACATATGACCTGGCAGTTGATGGGGGGGATGCCCCTGTGGTTGATGTAGGCCCTACCCTGCTCACCTGGTGGTGCTTTGATGCATAAGTGTGTGCAGTCTATAGCACCCACTACCCCAGGGTATTCTGCTATTTTGTGGAAGAGACACATATTGCTGGTCAACACCTCACGTGTGCTGAGGAAATAAATGTGCTCACTGGCCTGTGCTGACATGGCATCCAGGAACTGGTGGAATACTCTGGATGCTGATGCCTGTGAGATCCCCATGATATCCCCAGTTGTGCTTTGGGAGGTACCTGTGGCTAGTATACCTAGGCCTACACATATCTTGGTATCCACTGGGATGGGTTTCCCTCTGCCAGTTTGATGTGTCAGGTGTGGCCGGCACAACTCAACAATTTGCTGTAGGAGGTCTCTATCCACCCTATAGCTCTCCACTATCTCTAGCTCATGTAGCCTCTGGTAGGTTACCCTGAGTCTGTACACTCATCTCTGTCTCCTCACTGTGGGTTGTTCATAGGTTCATAGGTTCATAGGTTCATACTAGGCTATCTGCCCTAGGGCATTTATAAGCCTAGCCAGAGTGTGTGTGGCTTCCGCCACCCCTTGGAATGATAATACTGTGCCCATTTAGGGTTTAGTTTACTATGCCTCTGTCTAGTAGTGACACAGAGATGACCCCTGGGGTAAACCTATGATCTCCCATCCACTCGTCAAGATTTCTCTTGAAGAGAGACAGTGAGGGGCTCTGCCTAACATGGACTGGGATTCTGTTCCAGAGTGTAGGGAGCCTCTGGGTTATGAATCTGTCCCTCCAGCATGTCCTATTTATTTCTGTGTTGAGGTTCAAATCTCTCGCTCTCGTGGCTCTGGTGGATTTGGATTTTTTTCAGGTGGAGCATGTCCATTAATTCCGGATTGGACATGGCCTTGTACGTCAGGCATAGATCTCCTCTGAGTTGACGGTATGCGACTGAATAGAGCTGGAGTTTCTTCTGTCTGGCAGCATATGACATATGTTTGAGACCCTTGATCCTCTTGGTGAGGTACTTTTGGGGTCTTTCTAACTGCTGCAGGTGCCGGGTAAGGTACATACCAAATGGGGCATTGTACTCAATCATGGGCCTGATAAGGGAAGAGTATAGGGACACAATGACCTCTCTTGATCTAGATGTGAATCCTTTCATGATAAGGTGGGCAATATAGAAGGTCTTCCTAACCACTTTGGCAATGTGAGTGTCAAATGAGAGGTTACTGTCAACGTGGGTCCCTAGGTCCCTGATTACTTCTTCCGTAATTAATGGATTACCACCTATGTGGTAATTTGTGGGTACTTTGTTTTTCCCAAAGGGTATGACTATACATTTTTTGGTGTTCAGTTTAAGGCCATGGCTCTGGCACCAGTTATCCATTTCTGTGAGGCCTTTCTGAAGGATGCTTGTGTCTGCCGGAGTATCAATTATGGCGCCCAGTTTGCAGTCATCTGCGAACTTTGTCAGCCACAATCCTCCTATGTTTGCTTGTACCTCTGAAAAATAAATGCCGAAGAAGAGGGGTCCCAGGACTGAGCCCTGTGGGACACCACTTGTGACTGGCTTAGAGTCTGACATGGCTCCAGCAATTCTGACCTCGTGGGTTCTGCCCTTTAGCCAGTTTGCAACCCAACTTATGACATATGGGTTCACATTTAAGCTGGTGAGCTTGTCTATGATGCCTGAGTGGAGTATTGTGTCGAAGGCTTTTGCAAGGTCAAGGTAGGCTGTGTGAACTGCCTTACCCTCATCAATGGCCTTAGTGACTGCTTCAAAAAAGTCGACCAGGTTCAAAAGGCAGGATCTGCCCTTAACAAAGCCGAATTGGGTATGATCAAGTGTCTGTAGGTCCCCAATATCTTTGTTTATGAGTTCCATAATGATCCCCTCCATAGCTTTGCAGACCAGGCCCATCAAGCTTATGGGGCGGTAATTTCCAGGGTCTGTAGAAGCACCTCCTTTGTGGAGTGGAACCACTGTTGCTGTATGCCATTCTTTGGGTACGTATCCTGTAGTAAGGCTAAGATTAAACAGCAGCCTTATATGCGAGTTTAGTTCCTCTTGGAGTTCATGTAGCACGCAACCCGGGACACCGTCTGGTCCCATTGATGCTGTGTTTTTAGCTTTGGAGAGGGCGGCTCTCACCTAGACATCTGAGATGTCAGGGGGGCTACATTCAGCTGGGATAGATATTTCTCCTTTGGGAATTTGCACTGAACCTGTCTGCCAGTATGTTGGCAATATTTGTGGGTTCAGTGTATTTTTTGTCATTTTGAACTAACTCTGAGCATATCTGGGAGTTTCCACCCAGGTTTCTAACATAACTAAAGAAGGCCTTGTGATTATCTTTAGTGTCTTTTGCGATTTTTCTCTCAAAGTTGGCCTTGGATGATTTTATGAGTGATCGTAGTTTTTTGCTAGTACTGATCAGAGATGCCTTCCCTTTTTGGGATTTTGCTCTGTCCCATAGTAGCTTCCTCCTCTTGTTGTAAAGTTTGTTTATGGCTGGGGTCCATCAAACAGGATGCCCGCCTTTGGGGGAAAGGGTCCTGGTTTTATTTGGGATTGCATGATCCATGCATTCTTGAAGGTGTCCGTAGAAAGCATTTATAAAGGATTCAGCGGTGTGGGCTGTGGTTTCCACTGGTCCAGGGGCCTTGAAGGATACCACTTCAGTCTTAAGAAGTGTGAAGTCAGCTTTTGAGAAGTTCCTCACTGTGGTCTTTTGTGCTGGGGGTGGGGGCGGGATGGGGATTTCCAGTGAGATTAGTTTATGGTCTGATCTCACCAGTGAGGGGTATACTTCTGGTGTGGAGCATTGTGTCCCCATGTTTGTGATGATCAGGTCTAGTATATTATCTCCTCTTGTGGGAGTGGTGACTAGTTGTTCCATCGCATTTGAGTTTATGAATTCTAGGAACCTTTGGGCTAGGGTGTTTGGGCTTGAGTAATGCTCCCAGTCTATATTTAGGTAGTTGAAGTCTCCCAATATGATGGTATTTGGAGAGACATTCATACTCTCCAGTGTCTTCAGGAAGGCTGAGTGGGGTTCCTGAGTTTGAGAGGGTGGTCTGTAGCATGCTACAAACTGTAGGGCAGTTTTGCCTATGGTTAGTTGCACATGGATGTTCTCCGATGCTTCGTGCATTGCCACTAACCTGGAGGTGTGGGTGTCTTTGATGAATATGGACACTCCCCCTCCCTTTGTGGTTCGGTCCAAGTTATGGGGCCGAAAAGTATGATATGAGGTATAACCTGGTAGTGCTGGGGTGCTCTCAGGAGCCTTGAACCAGGTTTCAGTCACTGCACAGACATCGATGCTCTCCATACTGAGGAGGGCTTCGAGAGCCTGCATCTTGAGGTTTAGACTTCTGGCGTTGAGCAGCATTACCCTTAGTTTTTTTCCACTTGTGTTTTCTAGGGAGGTGGGTTTGTCTTTTGAGCCTTGCCTAAAAAAGGCACTATGGGGGTGGCAAGAGCCTTTGCCAATATCCGGAAGCCTAGGGGTGACAGGTGCAAGCCATCCCTTGTGAAGCAGTGTGGCTTGTCAAGCATGTCATCCCAAGCAGACAGACATTGGATCCCCCTAGAATGACACCAGTAATTGAGCCAAATATTAAAGCTGATCATTTTGTCTTTGTACTGTGGCATCATTCTTGGTGAGGGTAAGACGCTGCTCAGGGTCAGGGTCATACCGGCCTGGGCTACATAATCAGAGAGCTCCTCTATGTCTCTTTTCATGTAGTCCAGGGAGGTACGTCTCAGGTCATTCACGCCGGCATGGACAATGTCTGAGTCATATTTGTACTTGCTTTGGAGTGACCTGAGTGCTTGTGTTATGTGGCAGATTCTAGCGCCCGACAGGCAGCTTACTGTAACCTTTTCCTTGTTCCGTCTGGTGAGCGGGACGTCAGTGTGTCTGACTATAGAGTCACCTATTACAAGTGTATCAGGCATGTTGTTTGGCTTTAAGGGTTGTGACTGTTTGGCACACTGACTTTGAGAAGTATGTGTTGCATGTGCTATGTTTTGAGGTAGTGGTTTCTTGGATGTCTGCTTTGGAGGCCTCTGCTGTTTTGGTAGATTTTTAGTTAGAGCCTCCGAGTATGTCTTTGTGTGTTTATGTGTTTGGTTTGCAGTTGTGTTTGGTCTATGTGAGACTGGGTTTGTGGTGTGTGTGGTTACCTTCTCCTCCTGACTGGTCTTGCCAGTACTGAGTTGAGAGAGCTCAGCCTCCAGTTTGGCTATATAGTTGCATCTCTCACATATATTTGTATTTTTTGGGAGGAGGAGAGGGTTGTCTGTGTACATGAGGCAGTTGTAACATGATCTCAAGACTCCCAGATTCACCAGCTGAACTGGAGAGGACGCCAGTAATTGACACCTCGACATGCTAGAATAGTGTAAGGGATTGCTGTGTAACTGAGTCAGAAAGGACCTAAAGGGAAATGGGTACTCAAGGGTATTGTAGGTGGATGTAGTGCTTTCTTTTGTTTAGGAGTGCTTTACCTGTGTAAAAATGCTTCAGGAGCAAGTGCTGGGCTTTTTAGATAGAGAATAGACTGATGTTATTGAAGGTAGAGCGGTTTTAAGGGAAAAACTGAAGAGCAGACTTGGCAGACACAGAAATAGTTTAAATTTGTTTAACCGGTGCTGCGCTATGCACACAATCGTGCAAAGGCATATTTTTATACAGGGAACTTCAAAAGAGCTAGAAATGGTCCAAAACGACCAATTACTACTAGATCTTGTGCTGAGGTCACTCCTTCAGGGACAGATAGGCTGCTCAAGGCTCCCCACTCCCACTGGTGAGCAAAGAAATTTCCTTCTATCCAAGTAAGGCAATGGGCAACACAGGAACTATCCCAAAGTCCAGAATACAGCAAAGCCTGTATAATGGACTATTCTAGTCAAGGAAAGGCAGGAAAACAAGGATTTTTTTGGGGTTTTTTTTTTGTTTTTTTTTGCAAGAAAACTACAGAAAAATGCAGGGAAACAGCAGCATATTAAATGCACAGGCTAGCGCACTTGAGTGGGCAGCCTCAACAGTTAAATTAAACAAACAAACTTTAACTTAAGTGCAGGTAATAAAAAACGCTAAATACAGATAAAATAGCAGTTAAAACTTCGTTTACAGCAAGAAAAGAAGGTCACACAGGTAGAAACAGCAAAAATATACTTAAATCTGGAAAGTAGTCACTTTTTTCAGTTCTCTGCTGCTAGCACCACTCTGCAGGACCACGAGGAGCTGTTGCTGAGTAGTATAGTCGAAAAAAACACTCAGAAGCGGATTTTTATACAGGGAACTTCAAAAGAGCTAGAAATGGTCCAAAACGAGCAATTACTACTAGATCTTGTGCTGAGGTCACTCCTTCAGGGACAGATAGGCTTCTCAAGGCTCCCCACTCCCACTGGTGAGCAAAGAAACTTCCTTCTATGCAAGTAAGGCAATGGGCAACACAGGAACTATCCCAAAGTTCAGAATACAGCAAAGCCTGTATAATGGAGTATTCTAGTCAAGGAAAGGCGGGAAAACAAGGATATTTTTTTTTTGTAAGAAAACTAAAGAAAAATGCAGGGAAACAGCAGTATATTAAATGCACAGGCTAGCGCACTTGAGTGGGCAGCCTCAACAGTTAAATTAAACAAACAAACTTAACTTAAGTGCAGGTAGTAAAAAACGCTAAATACAGATAAAATAGCAGTTACAACTTTGTTTACAGCAAGAAAAGAAGGTCGCACAGGTAGAAACAGCAAAAATATACTTAAATCTGGAAAGTAGTCACTTTTTTCAGTTCTCTGCTGCTAGCACCACTCTGCAGGACCACGAGAAGCTATTGCTGAGTAGTATAGTCGAAAAAAATGCTCAGAAGTGGATTTTTATACAGGGAACTTCAAAAGAGCTAGAAATGGTCCAAAACGACCAATTACTACTAGATCTTCTGCTGAGGTCACTCCTTCAGGGACAGATAGGCTGCTCAAGGCTCCCCACTCCCACTGGTGAGCAAAGAAACTTCCTTCTATCCAAGTAAGGCAATGGGCAACACAGGAACTATCCCAAAGTCCAGAATACAGCAAAGCCTGTATAATGGACTATTCTAGTCAAGGAAAGGCGGGACAACAAGGATATTTTTTTTGTTTTTCGGCAGCATTCACATCCTTACCACCCTCAGCCTCTTGCACATGTTGTTCTATGTTGCCTGCTGCAGCCCTTCTCATTTGGTAGGTTTGTTTGTTAAAATTTCCCCGCTTGCATACACTGGCAGTGTAGAGTGTGGAAAAAACAGAGGAGAAGGTGTTTGCTTAATTTATAGTAGTGTTCTGGGCTGGGCAGGTCTGCTGCCCCTGTAATTGGCTGATCCTGATACATTTCACCTGTCAGCTCAGCTAATTCTCCTTGATTACTTTACTACTGCTGTTTTCCCTTCCGATTGTCCTAGGCAGGTTTAGGCACACCCGTAGCTTAGCTGTGCTAAGCTAGGAGCAATCCCGAGGCACAGGGCTCCAGTCCACTTACAGTATGCCTGACACCCCCTCATGATGTCACCTATATCCAAGTCTTGCACTCGGCTATCTATACTCTTACACTCTTGGGGCCTGCCTCACACACTGGGGAAAACTGGGAATCACTATCCTTCACCTCATTTGCATAGGATTGCCTGCTAATGCATAGTTACATGTCCCATACTGTGCCTCCCCTAAACTAATCACTGCTTACCGTCGTACAAACCCAGACACAACTGCTTAAAAGTGCCTTACTCACTCCATATCCAATGGCCCTTGTTCTGCCCAACAACAAAACAACCGGCCTCTGCAAGGCTCAAAACCAGGACCCTGCACACCACAGCTAACGTGCGTTACCACTAAGCCATGGCAGATATGCAGACATCAGATGTTATCATGAACATATCATCCAGCACAGTCATTCAACAGTATAGGACATGTATTCCATTACGTAGATGTATGTGTGTTAATGTATGTATATATACATATATATATATATATATATATATATATATATATATATATATATATATATATATATACACACACACACATATACTTAGATATAGATTATATATCTCAAGAACAAACCTCGTGACACCAAAGCATTAGAAAAGAATGAAAAGGAAAACACCAGCAGCTCCTGTATTATGTTTTGGTGTTAATCCCAAGGCAAGTGTGTTTCTGTCCGACACATGGATTCAGACTGTATTCTGGGTAATATTAGGGTTGCTGACTTTACTCACCAGGCCTATTGCCAAATGTATGGGTATGTCTAGCCAACCCAGTCTCTTGGCTGATTGTGACATATATGGCCACTATATAGGGAAAGTACAAAACACACTTCTCAACACATCCAGTGGCTAGACACTCACAGCCACTAACAGATAGGATATGACTGACAAACACACGCACCTGCTATGTCTTGGAATAGAACACCTACCTGACTACTTTAACACACTACAGCATTATGCAGTTACAGAATGCACTACCAAGATTATTGAGTCACAGCAATCCCAGAGGTGTATTCCTAGGTCGATGACATCATCAGCCTTGACAAAAGCATTGTTCTGTCTTCAGGCAGATGGACACACACACACACTTGGCATGTCTGGGATTAGAACACTGACCTAACTACTTTATCACACTACAGCATTACACAGTTACAGAACATGCTACCAAGATTACTGGGTCACAACAATCCTGCAGGTGTATTCCTAGGTGAGTGACATCATCAGCCTTGCCAAAGTTGAGTATAGGAATTGTACGGAGTGTGAGTACTCTAAAAAGCACTGTTCTGTCCTCAGGCAGATGGACACACACACATATACACCAGTGGTAGGATCAGAACACCTGCCTATCTACAGATCACTGTTGCAGTACTACACAGTTACAAGTCGCACCACAGAGATTACGCATTCCAAGGCAGTCATCATGACCTTCTAGGATTGTGGACATCAACAAGGATGCTGACAGCTAAGATGTGCATAGCTGTGAACCTGTGTGTTTAAAGTAGGAGTCCATCCTGAACAAGAATATGCTCATCTGTGGAATGGATGACTACTATCACTATACAGGGTTACAATGGCCATGCTCATACACATAGAAGCACATAACTTACACAAGGTGTCAGTGGCCATGCTCACACACTTAGTAGCACAGGGCTGTTTGGAATGCACTATGAGTCCAACTACACAAGGTTACAATGGGCATGCTCATACACTTAGTAGCACAGGGCTGTTTGGGATGCACTCTGATTCTAAACACGGAAGGCCACAGTGGCCATGATCATACAGTTAGACATACAGAACATGTTTTAATGGATGTCAGTGTTAGTAGTTGTCATTGTTAGCAGGAATGCTGCACTACATATATCTGACACTGGTCATTTACACAACATCTGCTGCTGTCTGTCACCTTAGATGTATCAGTCTATACCAAGCACAATACTACCACTCACAGTGATGTCATGCTAGGAATGGCAACTGCTTGACCAACACAATGAGCCAATGTCCTGCTGTAATTACGAGGCTGTCCAGTGTCTGTCATTCTAGAAAAAGAAGTGAATTCTGCTAAAGAACGCTCAGCAGAACAAAAAAACAATGTAAATATTGGAAGAGCGTTGCACCACAGGTATTAGTATTTCATCTGAGTATTCAAAACTTGCTAAACAACCAAAATGGCAGAAAGACAGCTTCAAAACAACAGCTTCAATAACAGGCGTTTACCATGTGGAATCCACAATATATGAAATATAGAGCTTTGCTGTTGTAAAGGCAAGTGGCGTTGTAATTCCACAGCTTTAAAACATGTGGATGTCATAAAAACAGAAAAAAACAAACATAAAAGTGAAGAACCCTTCTGATGTAAACAATGGACAAGCGCTTTCAGCTTTTTCAAACCTTCTTCAGATCTTCCAATATTTACATTGTGTCTGTCATTCTGTGATGACATGACTGACAGAAGACAAGCCTTTGTCACAGATCACATGCATCCATGATTCAAGGGAGTGGTGATAACACCTGTGTCACATTTGCCCATATAGTGCCATTCCAAGGCAAATGTCCTAAACACAGGATAACACCCTGACACCTAGAAGACAATTACATTGTATGGTTATGCTAACCAGTGCTAGATGTATTGTTGTCATAATCACAGCTGCTCACTGTAGAACCTGCAATGGGGAATACTGACATCTGTGCAGCAAGGAACACCTGGCTGAAGGCTCTGTAGTGCACAACAGCACTACCACCATATAACTTAGAGCCAGACATATGGGCCATAACACTGGTATGGACCACTCCAGGTGGTGGTGTCCCCACATTCATAACGGCTTCTCACAAGTAACAGACCAGTACTCCAACATAAGTCATCACAGATGAACCAGGTGCAGGTCAAAGTGTCAAAAGCTGCATTCTAGGATGTAATCCTGAGACACTACCATGTCCTCAGGTCACCAACACACATCCATACATGTGGTAGGACATATAATGGTACAACACCAAGTAACCTTTGACTGGTGGACTGTACCTAGGCCTACAACAACTGTGCAGAGTACCCATGTACTGACACAGTTGCATTATGTGTTATGCAATGCAATGATACCACTGTTTGTAACCATGTCAGCTGTACACATACCAGGGTCTCTCAGATATTGACAGCATTAACAGATGACTGTTGCTGTGCACCATTCAGTGTGTACACAGCCTGACATGAAGCTATGATTGTACATGATATTTATGTGGAGAGCAAATTGTTTTGACATTTGTGTAGGATACAACCTGGGATTTGGACAGATGCCATGCAGCCTGTATGTATGGCATTAGAGAGTGCAGCTTGTACCTGCATAGTTGTTATTATAGGGGCTCTGTAGTGTACATGGATATATGAATGTGTACCTGTTGGGGGGGCAGTGCGTTTATGTTATCCAAGACCATATCTGGATGAACAGGTGCTATTTCCGTAGGTGCAGTACTTCTCATGCCATAGTGCTGTGAAGCACAGCAGGTCTTGTTGTTGCCATTATGTTTCATGACACAGCTATGGAATCCTCTGTATTTGGCCTCATAATATGTGAATGATTAGTTTCACAGTAGCTTTGTGTGGCATTATATGGTGTATCTGCATCTTACTGAGGCTGACCATGGATCAACTTCCACTCATGTGTGTTGACTCTTGCAACAGCTACTACCTTCTGTGGTACAGTTTAAGGCAGTCTATCACTGGTTTGCCCTCATGTTTGTGTTTGGTTGAATCCTGTTTCTGTTTCAATGGCACAATCACTGCACATATGTGAGTGCTTAAGGTGCATTTGTGTAGGACCCAACATTTGCACATGCATTGTACATCTGCATGGGTGCCATGACAGTCACCACTTCACTCTTAAGGAGCATAACATTGGCATTGAAGACTGACCATGTGTGGCATACAGTTAGCCCTGTTGGTGTGACTATGGTGAACCAGGTCATTGGTGTTGATGAAATCCAACATGCATTGAGCACATGTGTTGGTACATGATGGGTCTTCCTAGTTCATAATGGGATAGCTGAGTGGCCATGATTATGGTTTCCTGTCTCAAAACTGGTATTCCCCATTACAGCACAATGACAGTTGGGAATTCTGAGGCATGGTGGATGATCTGTCACAAGGTGTAATTTGGATTACACTTTGGCACAAAGGTAGTTGCTCAGCATAATCCATCTTACGTTGTGCAAGTGCAACTAGCGTGGGGGTGTACATATCCCTCAGGAAGTTGGACACACCTGTGGCCCATGTGTTCCAATAAAGGATGATGGCCAAGAGGTGAGTTATGTGTTATAACATTGTCATGCAGGGGTGCTCTCCAAAGCATTGAACCATATCTCAATCACTGCACAGATATGTTCTCCATGTTTCAGATTGCCGTAAGTGAGTCCATATTGAGTATCTGATTTGTATCATTGAGTAGCAAGACCCACAGTTTATTTCTTGGCTGTCCCTGTTGCACCAGTGGACTTTCACTTGAACCTGGCATGATGAGGGCACTATAGGAGAAGTATGGGCTATTGCCAGTATCCAGATTCTCAGGGGTGACAGGTGCAGGCCCTGTCTGGCAAAGCATCATGGTCTGTCAACCATGTTATGCCAGGCAGAGAGATGCTGGATACTCTTTGAATTACACCAGTACATTACACGATTGTGGAATACAATCCTTGTCCCTGTACTGCTGCATCATTCTCGCCAATGGCAGAATGCTACCCAGGACTTGGGACATACCTGCATGGGCTACAAGACCTGACAGTTCCTACATGTGTTTCCATGCAGTCCAGGCTACTGCATCACAGGTCCTGCACAACAACATAGAATATGCCAGAGACATGTGTATAGTTCTAAAGGTGGTCTGAGTGTATGGGTATGTGGCTAATCATGGTAGACAGATAGCTGACAGTATGTTTGCCCTCATATAGCTTGATGTGTAACATAGTGCTAGAGTTGGCATTCACAAATGAGTACTGTTGGCCATGTTTCTGGACACGTGTTCTGAGGTGAGACACAATTATGCAAACTATGTCGTACAGTCTTTGTATTCTGTTGTCTGTCTATTCCAACTTGGAAGGCCTCTTGCTTTTGCAGATACTTAGAGGCCTCTGTGGATGTGTGTGAGATCTGGTGGCATGTGTGTGTGTCCTTACTGTGTTCTGGTAAGGGTATGTGTTGGTTGTGGTGATGAGATGCATGTGTTAACCTACACCTCTTGACTGTCTAGTCCAGTCATTGGTGTAGAATGGACTGCCTCCAAGCTCACCCCTGTAGCTGCATCCCAGACAATGTGTGGGGTGTGGTGTTAGGTGGGTTTGGCAGTGTACATGGCATAGAGATTGCATTCCCCCAGGATGGCCACATACATAAAGCTGACATTAGTAAACACCAGTAGCTGACTAGTGGACATGCCTGTATGAGCATTCAGTACTACAAGTACCACGTACTGTATTTAGTTTACTTACTGCTTATGAAGATGTTTTAGACAGTGATGCTCACATGTAAATATTTGTGTTATGGACGTGGCAACACTAGCTATTACAGGAACATGGTAGCTACCTTTAGTTGCAATCCCCCTCTGAGGGCCACATCACATCCTGATAGTTGATTACAGATGATGCAAGTGTGAACAGGGCTGTATCCTTGTCTGGGTATATACTCACATACCCAGCAGAACTATGAACTCTGTTGGCACAGACACCCACTCCCCACACAGAGTCAAATATCAATAGACTCTGCTGCCACTATCGACATGATCAGGATATAATCAGATAGTGTACACCATCACCTATGAAGCAGCTCTTACACATGGGCAGCAGTTTCCTACATCTTACACTCCTACTGCAGATGTTACACTGGAGTCAAAGATGATATGCACCCTGTTTCATTACCAGTACTGTCAACATATTTCCAAGCAGCTGTTAGTCTGGCAATGAGAGGTTAGGCTACACAAATCTAAACGTTCAACCAGTGTGTCTCTACTGTCAATATCCACTCTATGTTGGTGTGTACATAGCCATTTGGCACAGCCCTGTAACAAGGGTCAGTACACATTTGCAGAACATGTACACATGCACAGCTGTCATTGCTTGCAAACAATACTAGAGAGGTGGATATTAGGCAAGGTGGACTTTTAGGCAAGGCTCAAAAGACAAACCCACCACCGTAAATAGCACAAGTAACCAGAAACTGAGGGTATTGCTACTCAACACCAGAAGTCAAAACCTCAAAATGCACACACTCGAGGCACTCCACAGTATGGAGAACATTGATATCTGTGCAGTAACAGAAACATGGTTTAAGGCTCCAGCACTACCAGGCTATAACTCATACCACACCTTTTGGCCACAGAACCCGGACCGGAACACAAAAGGCGGGGGTGTATCCATATTCATCAAGTATACTCACACCTCCAGGTTAGTGGCGCAGCACAATGCATCAGAGATCATCCAAGTGCAACTGAAAATGGGCAAAACTGCAATCCAAATTGTAGCTTGCTACAGATCATCCACCATGACCCAGGACCCACATTCCGCATTTCTGGAGACACTGGGAAATATGCAGGTCCTACCAAACACCCTAATACTGGGTTATTTCAACTACCCAAACATTAACTGGGAGAACTACTCAAGTACTAATTCCCTTGCCCAGTGCTTCCTAGCATTTATAAACTCAAACACCCTGGATCAACTGGTCAACACCCCTACCAGAGGGAACAACATATTGGACCTGGTCATCACCAACATGGGCGACCATGTGTTCCACACCTGATGTCAACCCCTCGCTGGTTATATCAGACCATAGACTAATCACTCTGGATATTCACATTCCGCCCACAACCACAACCAAGGAAACCACCATGAAAATAGTTTCCAAAGCAGACTTCACATTGCTTAAGACTGAGGTGGAAAGGTTCACAGCCCCCACGCTAATGGACAATGCTGTCCAAGATGCTGAAACCTATACAAAGGCACTCTATGATCATCTGCAGGAATGCATGGATTGTGCTATCCCAAGTCAAACCTAGACTCACTCCTCCAAGAAAAGAAAACTGGTCTGGTGCACCCCTGCCATAAACAGGCTCTACAATGGAAGGAGGAAACTAGTACAGATAAGAGCAAAATCGCTAGAAGGACAGACATCCCTGATCAGTATCAGCAAGAAACTATGATCCCTCATGAAATCGTCCAAGGCTAGCTTCAAAAGACAGATTTCCAAGGACCCTACAGATAACCACAAAGCGTTCTTTAGCTATGTCAAGAACCTAAGTGGGAACTCTCAGATCTGCTCTGAGTTGGTGAGGACTACCACAAAATACACTGAAGCGACTGATATTGCCAACATTTTGGCAGACAGTTTCAGTGCAAACTTCACACCCCTCTCAGTCCCTAAATGGCCCATAACCATACCAGAAGAATGTACGGCCATGGCAATCACTGACACACAGGTTAAAACAGCCCTATCCAAAGCCAAAAACACAGCCTCAGTGGGACCAGACAGTGTCCCAGGCTGTGTCTTACAAGAGCTCCAAATGAACTAACCTCTCACCTAAACACACTGTTCAAACCCAGCCTCTCTACAGGCTACATACCCACAGAGTGGCGCACAGCAGCAGGTATCCCACTCCACAAAGGTGGCACCACAACAGACCCCAAGAACTATTTCCCTATAAGCCTGACTAGCCTGGTCTGCAAGGCTATGGAGAGCATCATCATGGAACTCATTAACAGAGACATTGGGAACCTCCAGACACTCGACCCAACCCAGGTCAGCTTGACTGAGCACAGATCATGCCTACTGAACCTGTTTGACGTCTTACAGTCACCTAGGCTTTAGGTGAGGGGTGTGGTAGTTCACACATACTACCTGGACCTCACCAAGGATTTTGACACCATTCCCCAATCAGGTATTATTTATAAACTCACCAGCCTGTACATACAGCCATACATCACAGGTTGGGTTGCCAACAGGCTTACACACAGAACCCATATGGTAAGCCTAGCAGCCTCCAGGTCCAACTCTTAAACAGTCACAACTGGTGTCCCACAGGACTCAGTCCTGGGACCCCTACTGTTTGCCATATACTTCTCAGAGGTACAGGCAAACACAGGTGGACTACAGCAAACAGTGTTTGGTGATTACTGCAAACTGGGATCCATAATTGACAGTCCAGCTGTCACAGACGTCATTCAAGGGGCCTCACATAGACCAACACAGGGTGTCAAAGTCATGGCCTCCAGCTAAAGGCCACAAACTGCATGGTCATTCCATTTTGGGAAAACTAAACACCCACATATTAACACATGAGTGGCAGCCACTTTGATACAGACGAGGTAATGGGTATGCGGGGACTACATTAGATAGTGATCTCTCCTTTGACAGTCATATCTCCAAAGTAGTTAGGACATCCTTCTGTGTAGGCCATCTGATTACTTAAGGGTTTGCATCTAGACATACTGAGGTTATTGTGCCCCTTTACTCATCACTCATCAATCCCATCATCAAGTATGATACCCCATTTGGAATGTACCTCAGAAGACACGTCCAACAGCTAGAGGGTCCACGAATGTACCTCACCAAGAGGATTACTGGCCTCAGACATGTGTCTTATGTTGCCAGACTGAATTAACTCTTGCATTACTCAGTGGCATCTCGTTTACTCAGAGATGATCTTTGCTGGCCAACAAAGCCATGTCCAAGTCAGGCTTAATGGATATGCTCCACCTATGGGAATCCATGTCGCAGTGAGCCACACACTGTAATGAGCTACACCTTGCCACAACCATAACTGGAAGATGGTGGTGTGATAGATTCCTATCACAGGTACTCCCCATGTTTTGGAACTACATCCCTGATTACATTATATGGAGCCTCTCACTAACACTCCAGGGAAACCTTGCAGAGTGGATGGGGAACAGTGGATACACCCCAGGGATCCCGCAATTGACTCTGCTCCACAGAGGGACAGTTAGTTAATCAATCTGGTGGCGACAGCTGACACATTTTGGCTAGGCTTATGAATGGCCTCGGGCAGTTAGCCAAGTACCTACCTATGTACCTGTGAACCTATACATACAGTATCAGCACATGCTGATAGCTTAATTTACTGTTCAGGTGTTGACTTATCTTGTGCCAATAGCAGTTGTGTGTGCAATAATTGAGGTCTGCCTGTGTAGGATGCACACAGTAGACTGCCTATACATGACAATTTACAGGTGGTCTTGTGTGTGTGCCATCCATGTTTACTGTGTGTGCAGGTGGAGAAGGGTGTCAGTCCATAGGTGCCTACACTGGCAGTGTGTGTGCTATACGTTCCCTCTTTGCCAAGGCATGGGCATACTGGGCTTGCCACCATCTGCTTACTGGGGCTGGCTCAGGGTGTTCATGGTCTGAGTCCCTCTGTGCCTGTGGGGCCCTTGGCAATGGTGGTAGGCTGTGAGGGCCTTCACCATTCTGTCCCTGCTGCAGCTGTTTCTGCAGGATCATATTGTGTATCATGGCACATACTATGAAGATGTGGGCACATGTGCCTGGAGAGTACTGCAAGGCTCCACCAGATATGTCCAAGCAATGGAATTGTGATTTCAGCATCCAAAACACACGCTCTGTGATGATTCTGGTTTGTGCATGTGCCTCATTATGGCGTTCTTGCATGGGTGTGTGTGCATTTCTGATGGGAGTCATCATCCATGGTTCCAGTGCATAGCCAGCATCCCCCACCAGGTGGCCATATTGGATGTCCACCCTGGCAAATACCTGATACAGCTGTGAGGCATGCCAGATGTGGGAGTCATGATAGCTTCCAGGGCTGCCAGCACACACATCCATGATAATGCCCTGGGTATTGCACATGACCTGACAGTTGATGGAGGGGTATCCCTTGCGGTTTATGTATCGCCTACCCTGCTCACCGGGTGGTGACTTGATGTGTATGTGCTTGCAGTCTATTGCACCCAGTACTTCCGGGTATTCTGCCACATTGTGGAAGAGACGCATATTGCTGGTCAACTTCTCCTGCATTCGGGGGAAGTATATGTGCTCATTGGCATGTGGTAACATGGCATCCAAGAACTGGTGGAGTACCCTGGATGCTGATGCCTGTGAGATCCCCAGGATATCCCCAGTTGGCCTTTGAAAGGTACCTGTGGCTAGTATTCTCAAGCTTACACATACCTTCGTGTCCACTGGGATGGGTTCCCCTCTGTTACTTCTGGCTCTGAGGCGTGGCTGGCACAGCTCAACAAGTTGTTGTATGGTGTCCCTGTCCACCCTGCAATGCTCTACTATCTCCAGATCATTTAGCACCTGGTAGGTTACCCTGGGTGTGAACAGTCTTCTCCTCCTCCGGTGCCTGAGGTGGTTGTCAGCATCATCCTCCACACCACCTTCAGTCTCCAACATATGCTAGTGAATTAAAGTTATGGCAGCCCCTAACATGTACATATTAAAAGTTCTCCATCTGTATACACCAATGGTGCAGAGTGTATGGGAATACACAAGTGTGTGTGAGGTGCTTTCACACTTTATACTATTGTGCTATGGATGCTGCTTATGTCATTGGGTGTGTATGTGCAATTCCAGCTGCAGGGTATCTTAATTATGGGTTTTACAGCAAGTACTGCAGTTGTGGGGCCTTTGGTGTTGAATTATGCTTGCCTGCTGTGATTCATCAGTTGCCCTTTTCACTTTTCAACCCGAATCCCCTCCCATTGTCAGGCATGCATCCAGCTGCCGGCTTTCTTGTTTTGTACTTTCCCTACCCAGGAGTGTGTTGCAAAATGTGTTATGTAGCTGATCTACTGCAATTTTGCTTTGTTCTGCTGTGACAGTACTGTTTTCTTTGCAGTATAGCACCTCCCCTTTCCTGTTCTGCGGGTAGCTGCTAGCAGCCTTGTTAGCTGTTGTCAATGGCCCACTGTGGGTTCCTAGGTGTTAATTACTCATTTGTATTCCAATTTCCATGCTGCATCATTTCCTTATTTTTTTTCCCATATCCTTCCTGGTTCTGCTCTGGTGTGTGCCACACACAGCCGTTTACTGGATTTACAGCACGTTTTCATCCACGTTCACATGCACATTCAGTTACCTTGTGTGCTCTCAGCTAAGCAAAGCTATGGCTACTTCAGCACACCCCTATCCTGCAGCTTTGTTTAGCAACAGGCAAACCGGATTAGCAATGCTCCAATGAGCTTACAGCAAAGGTGGCACACCCCTCTTTTGATGTCATCTTTATCTCCAGGGCACACCTCAGTGTTGTAACACTACACAGTGAGGTACATCCTTACACCAGCAGGGAATTTGTGATTCACTATTACTCCTCTCATTTGCATGGCATTGCCTACTAATTCCTAGTTACCACGCAGAACACTGTCACAGCCCCTTAGCAACCCTTGCACCATGGTGTGGTGTATCATGCGTGCCATTGACTATTATGGGGAAATCATGAAAAGTGTTACATTGCAGTTTTATTCCATATAATTCTATTTTCATTGTGATCCCGTTTGCGCACCAATGCCCTGCGCTTTAACTTCGCATTAGTGTAGGCATAACATTAAATGTTCTTTTTTATATTTTGTGCATTTTTTTTTATGCCAATGGCTATATATTTAGCCATTGGCATATATTAACAGTATAATACATGTGTTTGGTCCACTGTCATGGCTCCGATTTTATGTTTGCAAAAATTTAAACCATTTTTTTTTGGTTTACATTTCTGCATGCTTACACTACGCCTGCACCACTTCCTGAATTGCTATATACCTTCATTTGCATGCTACACTGCTGCACATGGGGTGATTAGCATACGGGCGCCGGGATCTGTGCGGGCGTAACGTACACAGATAGTGCACGTGAAAACAGTTTGTACCTGAATCTCTCGGCATCCATACTTGGTGTTAGATCGCCGATGCTACGCCTGCACCTGGCGCAAGCTTCACGAATCCCGTGGTCTTTCTTAATGCTATAACTGATAAAATAAATGCATGAATGCTCCTTAACTAAAGATACAGTCTCTTCCAGAACTATTTAGATAAAATATCTAAACTACATAGTTTCTATATCCAAATACTTTACAGCATTGTCTACTTCTATCATTACCAGTTAAAAAAAACAGTATTAAATGGTCCTTCTTGCATTGTCTCTGTTACTGTAAATAATCTCTCATTACTTCCCATTTATGTTTTCATGACATACAAAAACTTTCTTGCAACACTTACAAGCACACAGCTACACTCACACACACAGACACACTCTTGAATATTTTCCGTTTTTGGCTTAAACTAAAATAGACAGCATACTATATGCTCTGACTTTATTGGTCAGAATCATTATGGAAACTAAACTGAAACTGCCTGGAATTTTACTACTTCAGTCTGTCAATATGATATACCATCATAGTTTTCCTTAGTTTCTGTCTTTCTACAGCCCTAGTCTTGCTGTATATTTGATTCTACGTTTTCTAGGAAGTTACTGCCCTGTTTCCCTTTAGTGTAAAGTGGAGTATAGGCAGCTTCATTCCATTCATGGTTTGTATGGACTCTGTAATCCATACCAGCCCACCTTCCAGGCTCATCACAAGACTGAAACTGTTTTCACTTGAGTGGTCAATAATTGTATAGAAATAAAAGTTCAAAGGCATTATTTTACAGTATTTCTTACTGATCTATTTGTTGCATTTGGGTACATTTGACCAACTGATCCTTTTGGAGCACCTCATGATCTGAGTGGTCTGCCTATTACTTTTTAAACTACTTCTCAGGATGGACTCAAAAGGTAATCTCTGTGGTCATCTCTTTATCTACTGAACATCTTAGTGAGTGGGGTCCCACAGGTTCCATTCTGGCTCTAATAACTTTTACCATAAATATGCTGTCACTTAGTAACCTCATTTAATAAACACGTTTGCATTTCTTTTTAATTTCTCCAAATGTTTTGGGATTCTAATACCTTGATAGGAAGGCACCCCATTCTTGAGTTAGAATAATTAAAGTTCATGAAATTAATATTGCTTCGGTCTTTCATATTTGCCAAGAGTTCTCTTCCCAGCACTCTCAATGGTCTCATGATTTTCTCATTTTGCAATTCATATGGGGTTATCTGTACCAACACATATTTAAGTACACTTATAAATTATTTTTAATGGTCTTGTTACTCTTACTCCTACTGGAACTAACCAGCTATCTCTATTTCAGATTGCTCTAATTTCTACTTGCATAGTCTAGCATTTTTCTACTTTTATGCCCTTCAGTAAACTACTTTTGTTTTTCTTTCACAACAGTTTCCGATTTTCTTCCTTCTACGTTCTTGATTGTTGGTATTGGGTGATCCCATGTGATAAGTGCTTCTTCATGTTCACTAAGTTTTTGTGGTTCTTGTTTCCAGTGCTTCTCAGCTAGCTATATGTTGTAGTGTTTGCACAATACACACTGTAATAGTCTAGCCACATTATTGTGCCTTTGAATATACAGACCTTCAGCCATGAGTATATCACAACTAGCAACACGATGTACAGCTATTGTAGTTCTGCTCTACAGAATTTACATATGTCTGTGTCTCCCACTTTTTCTGTGGACTTTGTGAGCCAGTATGTTTTTATCAATCCCACTATCTTGAGCTGCTATTATTAATTGTTTATCTTTTGGATTAAATGCACTTGTCATGTGTAAAGCCTTGATCAAACACGCGGTTGGTCTAACAGTTCTGTATACCTGCCACTTTAATTGTGAGCTTTACAATTTTATTTCTTTTCTCTATGGTCACTGTATTCTTTATTTTGTTTTTGATTTCCATTCCATCTCCTTTCTGAAATGCTCCTGCTAATCTAAGCAAAGATGTTACCTTAGACTTAATTTTTCTATGGTTTAGAACTTTCACCCTGCTTGGATCTGATGATGTCAACAAATACAAATGCCATTCCACAATTGTAAATCTATACATGCAGTCAGTATCAAGGAGGCTCATACCTCCTTCATTGTGAGGGATACAGAATTGTGCATTGCACTGGTATATATATATATATATATATATATATATATATATATATATATATATATATATATATATATATAAATTATATATAGATAGATATATGTTCATTGTTTCATAAGCAAGAAACAGTTTTTTTTTCTCTTGTACAGTTGATCCAACACTTTTTGGGATGGTCAATCACACCAAAGCTGCAAGTTAAAACAACAAGATTAATTTATAGGTTAAAAATTTATTGCTAGAGGTCAGGGTAGTTTTCAGTATTAGCTTTCATCTTTTAAAATATTACATGCTATGCTTTGTTGTCAATTGTTTATGTTTTATTGCTGACCCTTCCTCTGTTTTGAAGCTTTTAACATGCTCTGTTGTTCAAGTTTTTTACAAAACATTCCCCCTCACAGGTTAATATTTTCTTGATGCATTCATCTGTCATTGTTATATCATTTGACAGTTTTAATCATATGTGGTTGTGCTTTCAATTGCTTATTTGAAGAGCTATGTCATTTTAAATCATCATAAAAAGTAGATGAGATGTCATTGGGCGTAACTGTTTTTTGGTAGGTAAGTTGTAACTATAGTCTAGCCTGTTAAGTAAACAGATCAACAAGTTAAGGATGAGGGAAAATGCCAGTGGTGACAAAGAATTAACCTGGAATATACTTTTAGAGTTTTTAAGCCTGGTATAGTAATTTGTCCTTTATCATGGCTCAATTGTAAAATGACATGCCACTATTTCGTATTGCCTGCTATGGACTTTATCAATGTAGGGTATTTATTATACTTTGCAACAACTACTCTTATTAATACAAGTACTTTGTTAGGCACAAGTATCTTTTTTTTCCTATAGAGGGTTATAATTGAATACAAGGTTAGATGTCCTGAAGGGTCATTTTAAGCCTAGCCAGTAACCTGATGTCAGAGTCCAATTCTATACGTTCTGCTTATGAGGTGACTACCTTAACCATTATGCCAAGCCATTTTAGACAGGTTTGTGCCAAAAATCTGGGCAATGCCAAAGATAATTGGGGAACAAAGCCCCAAAATCATGGACATATTTTAAGCATTTTGCTTTTATAAACCTAGAAAGTTGCTAGAAAGTAGAAACTAAGATGTATGGCATTTTTAAAGATGCCAATCCTCAATGATTTGCCAGTTTTAAGAGGAACAGACCAAACAAGGCAAACGTTTTGATACTCTGAGAAAATGTTGATAGTTGAGAGGTGTGAGGGGCATTATAGCAATGAAAACATTTCTGTCAAGGTGTCTAACTCTGCCCGGTGCTGTCTATAACAACCTGCATCAATGCAGGACATCAGAACAGTCAGCTTTCTCCCTGTACATGTGTATTCTTCTACCTACATGTTAATTGGGGTTACCATTACCAGACTGGGATCTTCAAACCCATGACCGTGGTCTAGGCCTTTTCTGTGCCATGCAAGCCTCCTCTTTCATGGTGGTAATCAGTCAACCATATCTCTCACACTCCCAAAATGGATGAGCCTGCATTTACATTTCATTCTTGGCCTCTCCCACCCAAGTCTTCCAGTGCCAGAGCTGCTTTTCCAACACAGGTTGTCTGGGTGACACTGAGAGGTTTATCCCTTTGTGCCGCAGAGCAGGCTTTCTCCTGCATCATTGGGGATACAGGTTGGTCCCCTGCATCACTGGGGACACAGATTGGTCCCCTGCATCACTGGAGACACAGGGTCCCCTGCATCACTGGGGACACAGTTTGGTCCCCTGCATCACTCAAATGGTTATCTTAAGTTCCTGTAAAGCTGCTTTTTTTGCTAATTTTAGCTAACTAATTTCTAACATTTCCAGCAACTCTAAGTGGTTTGTCTCCTCAATAGAAATAAGCATTTCCTCATCTGAATGTTTTGTTAGAGTGTGTGTTCTTTTTACTTTTCCAGTGGGCCTACCTGATAGCTGTACTACCTTTAGCCAGCTAGCCCATTCTTTTTGTCTTGGAGGCTAAGGGTAAAAGCATTAAGACCCATTTGCTCCTGTTTAGGATGCATTATCATCCCCCTCACCCTCTTCAGTCCCCCTTCCCCCCATGCTGAGAGTCAGATGGTAGGGATTTGGTCAGCTTTAAGGTCTGATGGAACAGCTTACCCTCCCTATTGGAGCTAACCCTCCCTCTTGTAGCTTTCTTAAGCTCTAGTACACACTGCCTGCTACAAGAAGCATGTCTTTTCGTATTAACTTTCAACAGCCAGTGCAGCATCTGCTTGGAATACCTGTGCTCCATGGGTGCAATACCAAATGCTCCCTCTAGGTTACACCAGAGCAGCAAACCGGAGCCATCTCCCTCTCCCCAGAATGGGCAAGCTGGTAATGTCTGCTTTGCCCCATTCTCCTTGCCTGACTCTCTCAGAACCTGAGCTGCTAATTGAATATTGACTACCTGGGTAAAAGCCTTGGTATTTCTGACTACATTTATGATCACTGATATCTTACGATAAGGCTCATATTTCTTAAAAACGCATTGTTGTTTTTCTTGCAGTTATGCTTCTGCTCATACATTTATTCTAGCCTCTCCAGTAATGGCCAGTAGGTGGCACCAAACTTTCAGTATTTCAATTTCCGATTTCCCTTGTTTTTGAAGTTTATCTTGCTCAGACTGAATATTTTACCCGGAGACAATTTGATACTGCCTATTGGAAGTAGAAAATGGATTTGTTGCAGTTGGAAAAAAAGGACGACAGGATGATTTATTGGGAGGAATTACATATTACAGATTAAACAAAAAATTGAGTTTAACTAATGTATTTAAATTAGAATATGAAGACATATGCAAGACAGTTGGACATACGTATGGATCTTAAGGAGTTTGTTGAACCATACCCGGGTCTTCGGCTTTGGTATTGCAGTTATTAGAACTCAGAGGAGATTCACTTGTCAATTAGTTAATTAATTAATTAATTAGTAGAATAAGTAATTAATTAGTAGAATAAGTAAAGCACTAAGAGAATGGAAAAATAATGTTGCACTTCAGACATGACAAACATGAGAACAAAGGACATATTCGAAGTAGAAATGGATCATAACAGCTGGATGTCTGTATTTTTGTGTTTTTATTATCTCATTACAATGTTACTAAGGCCAGTTCTTCAGCTAAATTACTCTTCTTAATTTATATGTAACATATCATGACACAACCTGCTCCATATTTTAATAGCTAAGCCTGACCTAGATATCTTTAACAATGTTTTTGTGGAGAGCATTTGCAGGACCAGGGGATTGACTGAGTGTCGTCACTGCCATACGTAGCTAACAAAAAAGAGTTGATAAACCATCATCCTCAATTTTTATGAATTGCAAATGTGTAACAATTTTATATAAAAAAACTTCTAATAAAAAATGTAAGGCAAAACTGACATATGTCATTGATACACAGAAATTATAGCTGAGTGAGGCACACAGGATTCGGTACTATAAGCTTAATACATTTCTAGTAATGGGCCCCTTATGTGAAAATAGAAAAGAAGCTTAGAAAAGTGGGTACAAATGTACTACACCCTCTATGCAGATGTAATGACCTCCAATGTCACACCAGCTCAGAGGGTGCATTACAATATCTGTTAACCAGTCTATCACTCAAAATGGAGTTGTTCAACTACGTATCTTAGGAGTCTCCTAATGTTAAATCCTTGAATTATACAGATGCCTGCTACAGCATCATTCATCTCAACTATCCAGATTTTCATAGAACATCCATATTTTTGGCTCGTATTTATAAAAGTTCTGGTTTTCATTCAAATCACTGAAGATTGAAATCACTAAATAATGACATAAATTTGAGTTTCAGACTTCATATCCTTCAGAAAATGCATGATAACACAAACCCTGTTATTCTAGCAACTTTATAAGAGCAATATTTAAAACCTGCCCCTCTTTTTGCACCTTTGTTTCCCCATTATTTTAAGTTTAGTCAGATTTCTTGCTCTAACAGGTTGAGAGATGTGCACAACATTCCTTGTATATATTTAAGCAATAACCCATGAGTGGGTTTATTAGGATTTACCCATGATTGGTGTGGTTTGATCATGATGGTGAAGCCCAAATGATTAAACAAAGCCAGTCATGGGTAAATCCTGATATACCCACACCCACAAGTGGGTTATTGCTATTATACAATGACATTATTTAAGAAAGAAATTGCTTATCTTTCTTAAATAATGCCTTTGTATAATGGTGCTGTAATGTTCTTCCTTGTTTTTTTCATCTTTTCTGATGTACCAAGCATGTGTATGGGGCTTAATTCCCCTGCTCGTACAGTACATCAGTGCAGTGCAAGGAAAGCAACAGAGATGAGAGATTTTATGAAGGGCAGCCTAAAAACAAGGAAAATCAGGTATGTTTCTGCAGACCATACCTAATTTTTCCTGTATTTTGCTGCCTGTGAGCATATGCTGATATAAACATCTGGACACTGAATGGTACTTCAGCGGCTGTTTTTTTCTATTGGTATAAACTCGACTTACAATGGTCACACTGGTTGGGCTGTCCAATCAGCATGCATGTTTTTAAATAAGTGACCTGTCATTGTATAATTATAAATATCAGTTGTAACCCTGTTCATATAGAAATCAAAGCAGTAGTCTTCTGCTACAGAATATGTAACTGTCAGTATTCCATTGCATACAAAGAGTGGTCCTGAATCGGTTTCATTTTGCTGCACAGATAAAAGTTTCACCTATAAATGCATGAAATTAAACCTACAGAAAAAGTAATGTGAGCAATTAAAAACTAGGGAATGAGGACAGTTGAATACAATATTTTGTGTATTTATTCTCAACAGCAACAGATAAGACGGAGAAAGAAACATTTTAAAAATGCATACATGTAAGAAACAAACTAACATCATAAAGTAAAGATATCTATGACAGGTATCTATATGATTCAAGGATATATTTTTGTAGTGAGTGCCTCACAAAATTGTACTATCCGTTTCAAAATGGATGAATGTTAATGCATTCCTTACACTTGGGCAGAAAAATAATACTAAATTAACACAAGACAGAAGGATGACAACAATGAAATAATCCATGGATTTGCAAGTACTAAGCTAACTGCTTTGTGTGCCATTTTAAACCTAGTCAGCTTCCTTTGGTGAAAATCAGACCCTGACCTTTTGTTTGGAAGGTAAACAAGCTAACCCTTATGTTAACCACCTATCTATGTAGTGTACATGAGGTAAAGGCTGTCCTAGCTGTTAGCTGATACTCCAGTTTGTAATGTTTTGTAAATTTATGAACTTGTTTCGTATATAACCCCTGAAGTGAGGCACTTCAGAAGGAAACGCCTGACTACTGCCCTATAACCAAGTGATACTGCACTATTCTAGGCAAAGGTTTGTAATATTAGTAGTAACAAAACACAGTGCAGGTTTTAAACAATGGAAACGGGTTGCTTAGGTACTGATCTGACCTGTCGCCCTTTCATAAATGAGACAAACGATTGCTCAGATCATCTGACACCCTTAGTCATTTGTATATAATACCTAATCTATCTGTGGACATTAAACATGGAGGAATTTTTTCACTGTTATTCTCTTTCTTTATAAAAATGACAAATTGATATATTGGTCCACATTAATAAAATAGTCTAGTTTGGGCATAAAAATAAATTATACAGGGTTCTTTAAATATCAGTGCCTAGAACTAGGAAATCGTTCTGATTGAAATTGACAACTAAAACATAATTTTCCTACAATGAAACTTCAAATCGATTGAAGACACATATTTAAAGGCATTAAATCAGATTCAAAAGAAAAAAAAATCAGCTGCTACAAGAAAGTCATTGCAGAATAAACTGCTAAGCAAGTAAGCAAAAAAAAAAAAATTAGGGGCAGATAATGGGGGTCAGTGAAAGACTAGAATCAATGACATTGGCCAAGTGCTGTAAAACACAAAGGACCACTTGCTGCTGCAATGAAAGTATGATTTCATCATAGTCCATGTAGGTGTAAATGACCCGAGATGTACCTCCCTGGATTAAGATATTGAAAGATTCTAGCTGAGGAAGTCTATCAAAAAGTATTCAACTGTAAAGGGCTGTAAACAGCCTGAACTGATTTACCCTAAGATAGACGAGTTTGCTTACAATCTGTCATTTCTAACTTTTGTAATAAATGTAAGAATGTATCATTTTTTACTTTCTTCAGATGTGACATCATTGTAGAGTTGTCTGTAGTAACAGGAAGAATACCTGACTTTAGCAATGATGGAAAAGCTTTTAACACTAGAAGAACTGCCAGCGTTCTTTGATTCTGCTGTATGTTTTCAACTGAAACAGGAATGGTACCTCCAACTTTTAGATTTTACAGAATTTCAAGCATCCATTGGTAAAAAATACATATGTGAAGCTAGCTGAAAGGATTTTCCTGGACTGGACTGAATTTATAAAATTTTGCATTAATCTCTTCGGCAACAGAGAGAATAAACAGGAAAAAAAACTCTCATGCATCCTTTGTATAGTTCCCAAAGCTTCCACAAATACCACTGAATCATGCCTCTCAACCTGCAGACAATGAAAATAGAACAATGACATTTTGAAAAATAGGTACATCCAACCCAAAATCTGGACATCTAATTGGCCTGGATTCCAAAAAGTTTGCGGAATCTGGCACATTACGCCAATATCAGCTCAGCACACAATGGAGTATCACAGTTACAGCAGCGCACTATAGAAATGCACAAGTAATCTGTAATTAATAATAGTTGTTCAATCCCATTGTGCAGTACCAAAGTTACGGAAAGGTGATCACAAGTCAAGAATTCTGATAGCTGTACAGAAATATAACAAAATCTGTACAGTAAGGTTAAGAATGACTACAGAATGTAACTGATTCGATTATGATAACAACAAAAAAATATATTGACAATGCCAACTATTCCAATGTAAGCCGCATGGCATTTATAACATATATTTACAGGAGTAAACACAGAAACATCTTAAACAATTGCGGATATTTCTGTATGTCATCCACTAACTTATAACACATGCTTCAAAGCTGCAAGGCTATTTATAATATATATTTACATTACTCTTTACAGTAAATTGAGAGACAGGGGAGCTTTGAGCAGCCTATCTGTCCCTGGAGGAGGGGTTTCAGCCCAGAAGTTAGTAGTTTATCGTCCATTCGGGCTAATTTCTATCTCTTTCACTTCCCTGCTATAAAAACCGCATTTGCGCGGTTTTGTGCACCGGGCAGTGCCAGTCAGCTAGAGTTAAACTATTTTCGGCTCCACAAAGTCTACTCTTCAATTTTTCCCTTGGAACTAGACAAACGTTCAACTTTAGCACTCAAACCATTCATTTCACAGTCAACCACTCATTTAAAACTCATAGCAAGCACTAATTAACCCTAGCACTAGACCCCCTATACTGTCCAGAAGGACAAGGCTCTCTATTCATCCCCACCAGCCAGTCAGAAAAACAGCTTACTCTACCTATTCAGGCATGTCCAAAGGGCAGTTTCTGGTGTACTCTCCAGTCTAACTGGTGAATCTGGGCATTTTGAGGCAATGTTACAACTGCCTCATGTACACAGGCAACCCTCTCCTCCTACCACCAAACACTAATATATGCGAGAGATGCAATTATACAGCCAAACTGGAGGCAAAGCTCTCTCAACCCAAGACTGGAACTGACAGTCAAGACGAGAAGGGTAATACTTGCAACACAACACCAGTCTCATATAGACCTAATAAACCAACACCGGCAAATAACACACATGAATACATGAAAACATACTCAAAGGCTCTAAATAAAAATCTGCAAAAGCAACAGAGACCTCCAAAGCAGACGTCCAAGCAACCTCCATACCCCATCACCAACCATGAAACACATACTTCACATAATCAGTGTGCCATGCAATCACAGCCCTTAAGGCAAAATAACATACTCAACACACTAGTAATAAGCAACTCTATAGTCAGGCACACTGATGTCCCACTAACTAGGCTGGACAAGGAGAAGGTTACAGTTAGCTGCCTGTCGGGTGCCAGGATGTGCCACATAACACAAGCACTCAGGTCACTCCAGAACAAGTACAAATACGACTCTGTCATTGTCCATGTTGGTGTGAATGACCTCAGGCGTACCTCCCTGGACTACATGAAAAGAGACATGGAAGAGCTCTCTGATCATGTAGCCCAGGCCGGTATGACCCTCACCCTGAGTAGCATCCTGCCCTCATCAAGAATGATGCCACAGTATAAAGAAAAAATGATCAATTTCAACAATTGGCTAAGTTCCTGGTATCATTCAAAGGGGATCCAGTATCTGTCCACCTGGGATGAAATGTTTGACAAGCCACGTTGCTTCGCAAGAGATGTTTTACACCTATCACCCTTAGGCTTTCGAATACTGGCCAAGGCTCTTGTCGCCCCCATAGTGCCTTTTTTAGGCAAGGCTCAAAAGACAAACCCACCACCGTAAATAGCACAAGTAACCAACAACTGTGGGTAATGCTACTCACCGCCAGAAGTCTAAAACTCAAAATGCACTCACTCGAGGCACTCCTCAGTATGGAGAACATCGACATCTGTGCAGTAACAGAAACCTGGTTTAAGGCTTCTTTGAGCACCCCAGCAATACTAGGCTATAGCTCATACCATATTTGTTGGCCACAGAACCAGGACTGAAACACAAAAGGCGGGGGTGTATCCGTATTCATCAAGGATACCCACACCTCCAGGTTAGTAGTGGCACAGCACAATGCATCAGAGATCATCCATGTGCAACTAACAATGGGCAAAACTGCAATCCAAATAGTAGCTTGCTACAGATCACCCACCATGACCCAGGACCCCCATTCCGCATTTCTGGAGACACTGGGAAATATAAAGGTCTTACCAAACACCCTAATATTGGGTGATTTCAATTACCCAAACATAAACTGGGAGAACTACTCAGGTACTAACTCCCTTGCCCAACGCTTCCTAGAATTTATATAAACTCGAATGTCCTGGATCAACTGGTCAACACCCCCACCAGAGGGAACAACATATTGGACCTGGTCATCACCAACATGGGTGACTGGTGTTCCACACTGGAGGTCAACCCCTCGCTGGTTAGATCAGACCATAGACTAATCACTCTGGATATCCACATTCCACCCCCACCCCCAATCAAGGAAACCACCGTGAAAAACTTTTCAAAAGGAAACTTCACGTTACTTAAGACCGAGGTGGAAAGGTTCACAGCCCCCATGATAAAGGACAATGCTGCCCAAGCTGCTGAAACATTTACAAAGGCACTCTATGAGCATCTGCAGGAATGCATGGATCATACTATCCCAAGTAAAACCAAGACTCACTCCTCCAAGAAAAGGAAACCAGTCTGGTGGACCCTGCCATAAACAAGCTATACAACAGAAGGAGGAAACAAGTACGGAAAAGAGTAAAATCCCAAGAAGGAAAGACATGCCTGATCAGTATCAGCAAGAAACTACGATCCCTCATTAAATCATCCAAGGCTAGTTTCGAAAGAAAAATTGCCAATGACTCCAAAGATAACCACAAAGCGTTCTTTAGCTATGTCAAGAACCTAAGTGGAAACTCTCAGATCTGCTCTAAGTTTGTGCAGGATGGCACAAAATACACTGAACCGACTGATATTGCCAACATTCTGGCAGACAGGTTTAGTGCAAACTTCACCCCCCTCTCACCCCCTAAATGGCCCATAACCATACCAGAAGAATGTAGGGCCCCATCAATCACCGACACACAAGTTAAAACAGCCCTATCCAAAGCCAAAAACACAGCTTCAATGGGAACAGACGGTGTCCCAGGCTGTGTCTTACAAGAGCTCCAAAATGAACTAACTCAGCCTCTCTACAGGCTATGTACCCCACAGAGTGGCGCACAGCAACAGTTATCCCACTCCACAAAGGTGGAGCCACAACGGACCCCAGGAACTATCGCCCTATAAGCCTGACTAGCCTGATCTGCAAGGCTATGGAGCGCATCATCATGGAACTCATTAACAGAGACATTGGGAACCTCCAAACCTTGGACCCTACCCAGTTTGGCTTTGTTAAGGGCAGATCATGCCTCCTAAACCTGGTGGACTTCTTTGAGACAGTTACCAAGGCATTAGATGAGGGAAAGGAAGTCCACACAGCCTATCTAGACCTCACAAAGGCTTTTGACACCATTCCCCATTCTAGTATTATAGACAAGCTCACCAGCTTGAACATAAACTCCTATGTCATGAGATGGGTTGCCATCTGGCTCATGGATAGAACCCACATGGTGACTGTTGCAGGCTCTGTGTCCAACTCTAAACCGGTTACAAGTGGCATCCCCCAGGGCTCAGTCCTAGGACCCCTCCTGTTTGGTATATACTTCTGAGAGGTACAGGCAAGCATAGGAGGACTATGGCTGACCAAGTTCGCAGACAGTTGCAAACTAGGGGCCATAATTGATTCTCCGGCTGATACAGACACCCTCCAGAAGGGTCTCACTGAGACAGATACCTGGTGTCAAAATCATGGCCTCAGGCTAAATGCCAAAAAGTGCATAGTCATCCCCTTTGGAAACAAATAAGGTACCCGCGAACTACCACATAGGTGGTGGTCCCCTAAATACAGAAAATGTAATAAGGAATCTGGGGACCCAAGTAGATAGTAATCTCTCCTTTGATAATCATATTGCCAAGGTGGTTAGAAAATCCTTCTATGTGGCCCACGTAATCACAAAAGGGTTCGCATCTAGAACAAAAGAGGTTATTGTGCCTCTCTACTCATCACTCATTAGACCCATCATAGAATACAATGCCCCATTTGGGATGTACTTACAAGACATCTGCAACAGCTGGAAAGACCACAAAAGTACCTCTCCAAGAGGATTACTGGCCTCAAACAGATGCCCTATGCAGCCCGACTCAAGAAACTCCAGCTGTACTTGGTTGCATGCCGCTTACTCAGAGGTGATCTCTGCCTGACATACAAGGCCATGTCCAACCCAGAATTGATGGACATGCTCCACCTAAAAAAAAACAAATCCTGGAGAACCACGCGCTCTAGAGATATAAACCTCACCACAATGATAAATAGGACATGCTGAAGGGATAGATTCCTGTCCCAGAGACTCCCCATGCTTTGGAACAGGATTACAATATACATCAGGCAGAGTCCCTCACTAACACTCTTCAAGAGAAACCTTGACGGGTGGATGGGAAACAGAAAATTTACCCCGGAGATCACTGCAGTGGCTCTGCTGGACAGTGGCGCAGGGAACTAATGGCTCTGCTAGACAGAGGCACAGAGAACTAATCTAAGGGGGTGGTGAAAGCCAACACATTCTTGCTAGGCTTATAAATGCCCTTGGGCAGATAGCCTAGTACTTACCTATGAACCTAAGTCTACATAATACATGTACCATTAAAATATATCGGATTGGACTTACGGATTCTGATGAAATCTGTAAAGTTTCTAATACAAAAATTAAAGGCAAAGGGCAATCATGGCCACATCATAACTAACAGTTGCTAGCAAAGGGTTCAGGGACTTGTGCGGGGAACACAAGTAATGCATATAGCCAAGGAAGGTCGAGATAGAAAAGACGATGTGGGGTACAGGTGAAGAAGAGGGACACACAAGAGGGATGTTGGAATAGGAAAAGCTGAGGGAAAATTAGAGGGGCATTGACAATGATTTTTTTGGTGGGAATAGGCCCCGTTTTTTTATATAAGAATAAAAGGAGAGGTACACATTGGGAAAGAGGAGCTGAAGGTAATCACAGCAGATATAACTGCAGAACACGTAGCACAACACAAGATAGACAGAGGTTGGGAAAAAAGGTAAATGAAAATTTGACAAACAGGGTGGGGATAGATACCAGCCATTATGAAATGAGGAAAAACATATCTTCCTATGTACTATTATGTTACAACATGCTGCAAACTGTGTGGCAGTCATACCTGGATGTGTATAAACAATGGTAGATTTGTGTTCCAGGATAATAAAGTAGGATAACAGCACACACTGGATAAATATACACATCAGCAGAACATAAGTAAGCCAAGCAAAATCACAGAAGAGCAAATGTAGAGGACAGAACTGAACCTATGACCAGGCATGTGAAAGGAAACAACCGAGCACAGCACCAAACAGAAGTACTGCAGAAGAGCGACAAACACTATTACATGCACAAGTAGGTGTACACAACCAAAACAAATGTGTAATGGAATGTGTGCATGTTACACACATATGCCATGCCAAAGACAACACACAGGTTTAGATGTGCATGTATGTCAGTGCCATAAATGGAATGTACAGAAACTCAAGGTCAATACACATACATACATCAATGACATGTAATAATATGTTCAAAAATGTAACAGTAAAGCATAATGAACATATCAGGCTGTGCACATAGATGGGAAAAAAACTACACTGAGTAAAACACAAGTATAATGAGAATAAGGACATATTGAAAGTAGTAGCTAGTGACTTGTGTGCACATGTCCTGCACTGTACAATGGGCATACATGTGGCACATGTTCATTGTGTCATGTGAATCCATAGCAATGGTCAGTAGTTTTAACAAAGGTAAACTTCACTGAAAAAAAAAATAATAGGAAGAGAGGGAGGTGGACAACCTGGGTCCACATAAGTGTAATGCAGGGCACAGTAAGTTGACACAATGCAAATGCATGAGTACAGCACACATGGTGTTGTAGAAACCACACAGACATAACATTTAACCAAATTGAATATCTATGTCAAGTGGCCAGATGGAATGGTGATGTTCACAGAACTGGACATGTATAAAACACACATACACAGTAATGTGCAATCACGTCACATCAACCTGCATAGGTAAGCAAGCTAAAGAGTAAAAGCACATATACATATACTGTCATGCAAATGTCAGCTAGAGAACAACAGGTGTATGTCAACCACCCCACTCATTATGGAGTTGAGGACACTTCTGTGAGCATCATTACAGCACATCAGCATAAATCATTGAATATTCACTTATTACAGGTACCTTACTGTGTCAGTATGTATCTGACTATGTACGCACACATGTACAGTAATGTAATGTGTGCAACTTTTTATGGAAGATGTGCACTGATCTCACTATGTCACATCTGTGGAAGTGCTACATACAACAAACATGGTGCATTGTATTGTGAAAGAATGTGTTATCTGTAACATTGTGTACACATTAATCAAATATGGAGGACTGCACATGGGAAGGTATAACTGTATATGATCCCACATGGCATCAGTATAGCCTAACCATGACATACCAAATCATGACAGTGGGACATCATGACAGCTGTAAACCAAAAATGTGTGGAATGACATGTCTGTACATCACACATACATGATATGGCAAAACAGAACTCCAAGGAATATCACACTGTTAGTGATGGAGTATGGGCAACATATGTGATCTGTCACTCGTCCAGGTAACACACATGTTTACAGGCTACCTTTTGCAGCAATATCTGAAAATTAACTGCCACAATACATGGACAGTTGCATGTGTGCATGTGTGTGTGTGTGTGTGTGTGTGTGTGTGTGTGTGTGTGTGTGTGTGTGTGTGTGTGTGTGTGTGTGTGTGTGTGTGTGTGTAAAGTGTTATGTGTTAATGTGTGTCATGTAAACATTGAAACCAAAGTAAATGTCACACGTGCATAAGAATACATATACGGTCCAATCAATTAAATGGCAATCAGCATATTGGCAGCATAACACAAGTGGAGTGCACAGACAATACTTACCAACCAGAGGGACCTAACTGGTGGAGATCAGACTCCTGTATAATTTCACCAGCCATCAATTTGAATGAATCCCACATGGCCTGTGCCATATCCTCAAAGAAGGTCTCCATCATGTCCCTCATCTGATTTCGGAACCCATTGGTTATAACCTCCCTGATCTCCTCCCAAAAACTGTTTCTCTCCCCCAGTAATGTTGACTTCTCTTTCAGAGTGCAGGCATGATGTCTCTGACAGGGGTGCATCAAGGTGCCTAGGCATTGCCAACATCATCACTGTCACTGTCATCCTCAGAAGAATCTGGCAGTGGCCTCATATTTGCACGTCAACATCTTTAGAATAGAGAGCGTCCACAAGTACCATGCCCCCACAGGGACTGAGACATGCCCATTATGGAAAATGTACCTATAGCCATGTATGTAGTACTCCTAAAGAGGACAACAGTATTCTTTTCTGAACATTTCTATATGCTTAAACACACACACACACACACACACACACACACACACACACACACGCACGCACGCACGCACACACACACACACACACACACACACACACACACACACACACACACACACACATCATTAGCTTTGTAAAAATCCATGAATGCTCAAATCAACATATTGTACTGTCTGCATTCAATGATTTATATGAGCAGTCACAACATGTCACCATTAAAATGAGGAGAAAGTGATCTGACAATATTTTAGACAATAGACAAGACATATGACAAACTTCTGGGACAGGCAGCAAGATATTTGGCTGAACTCACATCAATATAATGAGTACAGCACTAAAAACAATTAGATATGTTCAATCAACAGAACTGTTGACATATGAGAGTCAAATGTATCTGTTACTGACAGTATTCTATATGTACAAGTGTACTCATTATCTACAAAAGCAAGCAGCAATCAGAACAGTGAAAAAACTAATTTTGAAATATACTTGCTGATACTGAAGTACTGTAGTCAAATGAGTATCTGCTTAATTATCAGTCAACCTAGGCTCTAACATTGTGTTAAAAAAACACACTCAAGGTGTCTGAGGCAGATGCAATATCAATGTAGAACTGAAGGGTGTGCTGAACATGAACTGCTGCAATCACAGGGGTATCTGCTCAAATGTCAGTCAACCTAGGCTATAACTGTGTTTCTACAAAAGCACCCAAGGTATTTGAGGCAGATACAATACCAATAATGAACTAAGGGCATGCCACACAGTCTGCCAGCATTGATACAGCAGACACCCTTTCACTCTGTGAATAGGCAGGCTATGCTATGCACAAAAGACCACTCATTACAAAACACAACCAGACGTACAAGTGTGCCAAACCACATATCATAAGCACTGATCAAAGCACTTAAACTAAACATCCACATTGCAAGATGTGGGATAGATACACAAAACAACTGTTATTCATGTTATGGAGTACATTAAAAAATATGTGCTGAACAAATTGCTCAAAGATACATAAAACATAAACATTGTTAGGATTTGTCCACAGTTAGAAGCATAGCTACCATGTGATGATTTTGCATACCTTAATGATGTAAGATGGGTATTCCTCAATTCTAATCAATAAACATGTTCATGTAAAAAAATCCAGGCCTAAAAATGGGAAGATGCATTTCATTTCCTAAAATATGTGAAAAACTCATCATACCTCTCTCCCTCCACTGATCCTCAAGCCTGTGCATCCACTCAGTGCATGTATCTCTGTTCCAAATGTGATCCTTGTTGCCTGAAACAAAAACAAAGAATGCATGAAACATCTACTCCTCAAATAACACTGATCTACATTTCTCAGCAGTTTGTAAACATTTCTTTGAGAAGACCATTAGATAAGTACAAGAAACAGTTGACATTTTTACATTCAGGTGTTAACATCTTTAAATACAAATTGGAGAACATGAGATTCAAACCTGCAACCACAATGTAAATTTGCAATCAAACTCTGAGCTCTTGCTTGCTTACCTAATATGTCACACCTAAGCAAGACTCTTATGCAGGCAGTGAAAAACCTTTATCTTATGACATCATCATGATGGGGGATGGTCTACTAATAAATGCTCTTGGCTTAGGATGGCAAAGTATGAATATGTTTTGCTTATATATCTAAATGGTTGGAAAAATACATTCAGGTTATCATTGTGTTCAGATACAGTAATTGTAATGCAGAACATACATTCCTTAGGCAGTGTGACAATGTCATGTGGCATATAGCCTCTGTGAACAGAACCATACAAGCTGCTGTACGTTAAGGACACAGAAAGGTATGCGTGAGGACCATTGTTCCTTGCTAAACTGCACATCAGTAGGAAAATGCATACATATTCCAACTTGTTTATTTCAACTGTTATCCTGCCCATCACAGTCCCTCAAAATTTGAGGATGATGTTGTTCTACTATTGACTTCAATATTTCATGAGAAAATAGACCTTCATAGCAATTTTACAAAATATACAATATTACCCAAAAATTAGATCAGATATATAACAAGATTTAGCAAGAGGTACTGCTCCATCATGAAAATGCCTAATGTTAAAGGAATGTTATGGATATATTCATACGAATTCAATGAATAACTGAGTTATACATTAATATCAATTCATGAACTATGGTTTGTGTCTTTCGGATTTTCCCAGTTAGGGGTTGCCACAGCGGAACTCCGGTCTGCTAATGATTGGTAGTTGATTTTTACGTGCCGAGTTACCAGCCCTGATGCACAACCTTCAACAAAGGTACACCCATTCACACATGGCTCCACGCAGAAGATGCTCTAGCTGAGAATCGAACTGGACAACGCCTTACTGTGAGGCGACAACGCTTCCGCAGCACCACCACCGCTTCTAATCCATGAACTATGGTGCTATAAATAAATGCCATTGCTATATTAAAGCAAGAGAACAGTTTTAGATATATGTGTCCCCTTTTCAGATGTGAACACAAAGCGCACCAAACTGTAGACATGGTGGCCTGTTTCTTACAAACTGAACTAACAGTCAGGACATGCTAGTCTTAAACAAACAGGTACTGCTCTCCAAACACGGTTGTTCAACAGCTGATGTTATCAGAGCATTACGGATTACGTCTATAGTCGAAGAAATTCAGAAATTATATCAGTGATCATTACCATGCACAACATAAATATTAATATAAAGTACTGCAACATGGTTCTTCCAAAAATGCTCTGGGTGACAACACCAAGGTAACAGGTGCAGATATATGTTTCCCCTAAGTGGTTTGGAACCCATTACATGTCAAAATTTAGATGTGCTGGTTTGCTGCTTTATAGGCTAAGCAGACAGTCAGCATGGTATTTTTAAACAGAAACATCCTGCTCTACATACCCTGTTATTAGAAAACTGATGTTATCAGAACATTACAGATTACGCCCATATTCGTAGAAGTTCAAAGACAATATCAGAGAGTCATTACCATGCACAACATAAACCTTAATATAAACAATTGCAATACGGTTCTTCAAAAAAATGTGATGAGTGAAGTTAAACAAGGTAACAGTTACAGATACATGTTCCCCTTATGTGGTTTGGAACCCATCTATCAGCTAACAATCCAGCTCCAGACAAGTGACAAGTGGAGCACCTCAGGGATCAGTCCTGGGACCGCTCTTGTTTGGCATCTACTTCTCTGAAGTACAGGCCAAAACTAAGGGTCTTTGGCTGACAAAGTTCGCAGATGACTGCAAACTGGGAACCATTTCTGGATCCCCAAATGATTTGGCTATTATACAAAAGGGCTTTACAGGAACAGATGCTTGGTGCCAGAGCCATGGGCTCAAGTACAATGCCAAGAAATGTATAGTTATCCCCTTTGGGAAAAAAACATGTACTCATGAATTACCACATAGGTGGCAGTACACTAAACACTGAAAGTGTGATAAGAGACTTAGGGACACACAGGTGGACAGTGGTCTCACCTTCGATAACCATATTGTCACAACAGTCAGGAAATCCTTCTATGTGGCACACCTCATCACTAAGGGCTTTTCATCCAGAAAAAAGGAGGTCATTGTCCCACTGTACTCATCCCTCATTAGACCCATTATAGAATACAATGACCCCTTTGGTATGTACCTCTCAAGACATCTGCAACAACTGGAAAGGCCACAGAAATACCTCACTAAAAGAATCACAGGCCTAAAGCAGATGCCCTATGCTGACCATCTAAAAAAAACTCCAGCTATACTCTGTCACATATCGTCTACTCAGAGGCGATCTCTGCTTAACATACAAGGCCATGTCAAATCCAGAGCTGTTGGACTTGCTACACTTAAAGAAATCCCAATCCCTCAGAGCCACAAGCTCCAGGGATCTAAACCTTGTCATCACAATAAACAAAACATGCGGGAGGGATAGGTTCATGACTCAGAGACTCCCCATACTCTGGAATAGACTGCCCATACATGTCAGGAAGAGTGCCTCGTTGGCCCTCTTCAAAAGGAACCTTGACAATTGGGTGGGAGATAGAAAATTCACCCCGGGGATCACGTCAGTCACCCTGCTAGACACTGGTCCAGGGAAGTAAATATCGTGGGAAGAAATAGCCAAGGAATTGTTATGGCTAGGCTTGTATAGGGCCTAGGGCCGATAGCCTAGTTCCAACCTATGAACCTATGAACACACCAAAATTTAGAAATGCTGACTAGCTGCTTTACAGGCCAAGTTAACATTCATAAAGGGTTTTATTGAGAAAGCAGGTAATGCAGGTATTTCTTACAAATTCTGAGGTAAATGGATGAATACAGAAAATGCATATAAGTTTTGGACCTTTCATAGTAAAGAAATAGCTATCAACACATAACTAAAAACATATGTGTAAGCAATGCTACAGACATTACTTTTAAATTAAATAAATGTGTCTGTGTAATTGTTTAGGGGGAATGACGTAAGGAAGTTATATACATGTTTGTATTCCAACTTGTAATGGTCCAATAGGTGATACAGTGGGACAATAACAGAAAACTACAAAATACATAGTCATCCGTGCCCTAGGCACTATAGGTATCTGTGATGCGTGAGAACAGTGGCTATGTAAAATTATGTACTTAGATGTTGTAAAACATATGTACATCTACAAAGGACATACTCATGGATACTATACATATTATTAAATAAACAAGATGGGAGTCAAACCCATAGTTAAGAAGGCAGTATTTACCAAGTCAGCTTAATTATCACCACAAGCTAATTGTCACAGCAGCTAATACATGATTATAAAAACATCTATATGATATATATGATAGAGATTTATCTGTAAAATCCATGTCAATGCTCAAGTATACAAAGAATATTGGTACTTACTGTAGGGATGTACAGGCTGCCTCCGCACCACGGTGACCCTCCTTTGACGCTCATCCACATCCCTTTGATGCAGGTTATCATAGCAGTGACGAACCTGTACTTCAGTGTGGTAGATCCCCATCCTCTGTCAATGTTCATTCACAATCTGGTTCCATATATTGATCATAGTGAAGTTCCTGGGTCTGTTTCTCACCATCTGCGCCATTCTAACATACACGGTCAACATCTGGGTCATCTCCTCGTCATTCCAGTTGGGCACACAGACACATCTCAGCCTCCTTGAAGTAGCCATCATGATCCTTAAGTAGAAGAAATCTGAAAAACACAAAAACACAGAAATTCCCACTGAGGTACCACTCAATTTGCAGTTAGCAATGGTCTGAGCATTAAATGTATCAAAACCGATATTTGAAAGTATCGCTAATGTCATGTTATAAGATTATTGGAAGATAACAGGTACATACCACACATGGTACCATTTATCAATACCTATTGGGTGTTTACGGGGTGCACCTGGGTATTTTGGTGCATAATGGCAATTTACTCAGATATGTGTGAACAAGATTCCAAAAACTTGAATTTTAATTAACATCATTAATTATATATGGTGCATATGTTACTTAAACTTGGGTGCACATAAGGTCCACTATGATTCTGTGATTCGTAGTGAGACGTACATTGACAATTGGTAGAATTTCTGTTGTGGTGATTAGTACATCTGTTAAAGTTACTAATTTCAAAAGGTACATGTTTAAATTCAAATTTACTCAAAATGATAATCTTAACAGAGATTGTCATAAGTTACTGGAGTGATGTTGTGTTGAACTTTATGTGTACAGGTGTTTTATTCTAAATTGTTTATTTCAGTCCCATATGCAGTTGTATACACAGACTTCCATTGTAGATGTTGACAGTATATGAAGGATGATTTACAGATCACACACTATTCTTATTGGTAATTCCTTGCACTCTGTGGTGTAACTATGGAATGGTATGGATTCCAACACTATCTGTACTTAGAATGGGATGTTAATATTATGGATATTTCTCATTTCATGTGCTGTTACTGTTATGGATATGTCTTCAATGATGATTCTTTACAAAAGTGTTATCAGTACTGGCTCAATATAGTATGTATCCATACCGTCTGTGGCATTGCTATGGATCCTGAGGTTCACTCGTGTTCCGTAAGCTGTTCAGGTTGTTATTTATTATAGTATTTGAATGTGACATGCAAGCAGGCTCATGTGGACTTATTCTGTTGGCATTGGACCTCCATGAACTATTGATGTATTGTCATGGGTTCTAATCCTACTCACAGACTGTAAATGTATTACATGCTATGTTGATTTTACCAATGTTATGTATGAAGGCATTGTTATTACTTGTAATAAGTCACATCAGTATTCATCACACAAAGTATTATACAGACATTCTCAATGCACTGGAATGCATAATGTTTATGTTGACATATGCTGTTCACAGTATGAAATGCATAAATGGGCTCAAACATAAATATTATCATGTGTGTATCACTGTCTTTCAGATGCTAAACCATCCTGGCGTGACAACGTCTCCCCCAAGGAAAAATGACATCATAACTGATTTTTTATGCCAACATGGAATGAGACTCCTAGGTCATTCAAGTGATACTGTTTGCAGAAATGAAATCTGGATGGATGTCAACAACATGATCAATGCAGTTGGAGGCCACAACTGAGCCTGTGAGGCCTGTAAACGATATTGCTTGAACATGATTCTTCATGCGGCCAACAGAGTGACACACTATGAGAGATCAAGGGATGCCTCCAGTGGTGGACCACCACTAACCCCCCCCCTCCAATGACACCACAATATTTCTGCCATCACTGCATACAACAAGAGGGGACAGCACATCTCTGATGGCGGGATTGAGGCTGGGGTTCCAGGGTGGATATGAATGTATTTATTTCCATTACAGGGATGTGTATTGTGACAATTACTGCATATTGCTGTAGCATGCATATTCATGTATTCCTGTTTTTGATTTACAGCAGCAGAGTTGAGAGTTGGAAAGAGTACTTTGAGGGGCTGATGAATGAAGAGAATGAGAGGGAGAGAAGGTTGGATGATGTGTGGATAGTGAATCATGAAGTGCAGTGGATTAGCAAGGAGGAAGTAAGGATAGCTATGAAGAGGATGAAGAACGGAAAGGCTGTTGGTCCAGATGACATACCTGTGGAAGCATGGAGGTGTTTAGGTGAAATGGCAGTGGAGTTTTTAACTAGATTGTTTAATTAAATCTTTGAAAGTGAGAGGATGCCTGAGGAATGGAGAAAAAGTGTTTTGGTACCAATTTTTAAGAATAAGGGTGATGTGCAGAGCTGTAGTAACTACAGAGGGATTAAATTAATCAGTCACAGCATGAAGTTATGGGAAAGAGTAGTGAAAGCTAGGTTAAGAAGGGAGGTGATGATTAGTGATCAGCAGTATGGTTTCATTCCAGGAAAGAGCACTACAGATGCAATGTTTGCTTTGAGAGTGTTGATGGAGAAGTACAGAGAATGTCAGAAGGAGTTGCACTGTGTCTTTGTGGATTTAGAGAAAGCATATGACAGGGTGCCTAGAGAGGAGTTGTGGTATTGTATGAGGAAGTCAGGAGTGTCAGAGAAGTATGTAAGAGAGGTACAGGATATGTACAAGGGTAGTGTGACAGCAGTGAGGTCTGCAGTGGGAGTGACAGATGCGTTTAAGGTGGAGGTGGGATTACATCAAGGTTCAGCTCTGAGCCCTTTCTTATTTGTAATGGTGATGGACAGGTTGACAGATGAGATCAGACAGGAGTCCCCATGGACTATGATGTTTGCAGATGACATTGTGATCTGTAGTGAGAGTAGGGAACAGGTGGAGGAGACCCTGGAGAGGTGGAGATATGCTCTAGAGAGAAGAGGAATGAAGGTCAGCAGGACTAAGACAGAATATATGTGTGTGAATGAGAGGGCGGATAGAGGAATGGTGAGGATGCAGAGAGGAGAGGTGGCGAAGGTGGATGAGTTTAAATACTTGAGATCAACAATTAAGAGTAATGGTGAGTGTGGAAGAGAGGTGAAGAAGAGAGTACAGGCAGGATGGAGTGGGTGGAGAAGAGTGGCAGGAGTGATTTGTGACAGATGAGTACCAGTAAGAGTGAAAGGGAAGGTCTACAAGAGGGTAGTGAGACCAGCTATGTTATATGGGTTGCAGACATTGGCACTGACAAAAAGGCAGGAGTCAGAGCTTGACGTGGCAGAGTTGAAGATGTTAAGATTTGCACTGGCTGTGACGAGGATGGACAGGATTAGGAATAAGTATATTAGAGGGTCAGCCCAGGTTGGAAGGTTTGGAGACAAAGCCAGAGAGGTTAGATTACATTGGTTTGGACATGTGCTGAGGAGGGATGCAGAGTATATTGGGAAAAAGATGCTAAGGATGAAGCTGCCAGGTAACAGGAAAAGAGGAAGGCCTAAGATAAGGTTTATGGATGTGGTGAGAGAGGACATGCAGGTGGTTGGTGTGACAGAGCAAGATGCAGAAGACAGGAAGAAATGGAAACAGTTGATCTGCTGTGGTGACCCCTGACAGGAGCAGCCGAAAGAAGAAAAAGAAGCAGCAGAGTTGAGCCATGAACACATGTCAACACAGGGTGAGTGTCTCTAAACTGTTACTGTGAACATTACCTTGTTAGTGCCTCCATGTCATTTCATGCCACTGCTGTTTACTATTATATTGTTGTTTCTCAACCATTTAATGCTACAGGTACATCCAGTGGAGCCATGCATTTTTAAGTGCAGACAGACCAGGTATGTTACAGCAACATTGTCATGGCTTTCAACAATATGTAGTGCACTGGATACTTGACATTTTTGTCAGTATTTGTCAATACAGGTCCATCTGGTGTACATTTGCAATGCCCATCATTTGAATATTTGCAGCCAATATTACTGTGTTGCATATGTGATGCTGTCAGTATTCTTTTTGCTAAATACATGCAACTCCAGGCTGTGTTTCTCTTTACTTTTCCGCTGCAGGATCCTCAGTACAACCTACAACCTCTACACAGCAGGAGTCAGTAGTATGCTTTTATGTATATTTCATACCTGTTCGTGCTGTTAATCCTATTGTTTATGTCCACTAATATTGTGTCCTTCTTACCATTCCTAGGTCAGGCTGCATAAATGTCCTCAAGTGCACAGATTCTGTATGCTTTACCTGTATTCACCTGGTTAATGGTGTAAATCATGTGATCACTAATTTTGTTTTTTTATTACCTACAGTAGCTGAAGTTCATCCCAGTGCAACATTACCATCTTCCTATGAGTGTTTGCCAGGCATGTTTTCTTTTTTGTTTATGCATCACATTTTATGTACATTCCATGAAACATACATACAGTAGACTGCAAGTGAGGTCATTAGTATTTGTAACATAGCAGTGAGATATATATGCCATATGTCTTTGATGCTATCCATCATGTGATATAAGCACACTGTCCTGATCTGTGTCTTTGTATCTCGTAGCACATCAACTATCTGTATCATCCAGCAACCCATCCAGCGATCATGATGTGTTTCATGATGGGTCTCAGCAAGGTAGTATGGCTCCTGGCACAGAGGAGTTTGTTTGGAGAGTGTCCATCCATGAGGTTGCCAGGGATGTTGCAGCAGATACAGCCTCAGTTATGGAGGTCCACTTGTCTAGCCACTCAGAACATGCTGCCACAGTGGATATTGAATAGGGTGAGGCCATTGACCATCACACAACAGTTGAGAGCACTGCTGCTGAAAGTGCCACACAACAAACAGTAACAGGGTATCATGGTAGACGGAGGCAAGCAGATATAGTAGAGGGTGCCCGCCTCCTGCTGCAGGCAAGTAAATGTTCATAGCAACAGCATCTTTCAGACATCCATGTACCTGCCCATGCTACAGATCGTGTGGCATACCAGCTATGTGTCATGAATGAAGGACAAGATTGCATACATAATAAGATTATGGTTGCACTGGCAGCTCAGAATGAGAGTCTGCTAGCTGTGGCATGATCAGTGAAAACCCTGGACTCTATGGTACTGCAACAATGTCATACTACCGCCAGGATTCTGCATTCATCTCAACATGGTGGTGTACCCCCATCCAGGTCTGCTGCGGGGCAACCAGGGCAAGATAAGTCTGTATGTGGTCAGGGCATGGTGGACCATGGTGTGAGACATCAGTGAGGTTGCCTGAGACTGTTTTAGTGTGCCCAAAAGTGTAGTACACATAGCTGGCTCACATCTTTGCAATACCACTATACTGTGATATGTGTTTTCTGAAATTAAAATTTCTGCATTATGTCCTGCATTATTTCTCTTTTTTCATGTTATCATATGGTACAGATATGTATGGGTAGCACTGATGTGTGTCCTTTGTTGTTTACCTCACAGTGATACAACAATTTGAGTGCGTATGCATACCTGTGTCAGTTGTGCCCTGCCTTGATCTGTATTTTGACACATGTGCCTATGTCACTGTTGAAATATGTTATGCTTGAGTTATGTCTGATGCTCAGTGTGGACATCTAGTGGGTATTTGCTATTAGATGCAATCTGTGCTGCTGTGGTGGGGCAGCACCTGATCATCAATGTTCAATCTTTGTACTGATGTACATGTGGTTTGTCATGGCTCAAATATTTAGGTCAGATGCTGCTGTGTTGCCTGGGTCAGCATTTGTGGTCACACCCTACTTTGCCTATGCCCACGACTTCTGTCCCATATGTCCTCCTGCTCCTCCTGCAATACTTGTGGGATGTCCTCTTCAGATATTTGGGGTTCTTGCAGTAGTTCACCCACACCTGCAGCTGGAAGATTGCCATGTCCTCTGGTAAGCATGTTGTACAGCATGGCACGCACTGTTATCATCTGTGCTGCTTTTGCTGGTGTGTATTGCAGTGCACCGCCAGGTGTGTCCAGACATCTGAACCTAGCTTTCAATACACCAAACACACACTCTATGATGTTTCTGGTTGTAGTATGTGCTCTGTTGTAGGCTTCCTGTGCAGGGTTGGATGGTTCATGGTCTGGGGTCATTAGCTAGAGCTCAAGTGGATAATCACAGTCACCTGTTGTGGGGAATAAAAGCACTTTTGATAAGAATGGATATTGTTGTGAGGGGTATCCTTAACTTGCATCCTAGATATGTTTTTGTACTTACCTAGTACTCACCAGGTTTTATCTCCAGTTTACCAGTATTTTTAATTTTAGGTTTCATAATAGGAATTGCACCCTAAATGATATATCAGCAGTGTAATAACATTGTGTTCTTCATGCTGGGCATGTATCCCATGTCTCACTGTAACAATGTGTATTCGTACTAGGCACATACCCCACATGGTGTCTCAGCTATGCACAACAGGAATTTATGTTCCTGATGTTTAACTGATGTTCTTCCAGCTCTCTGGTGTGCCCCATTAACTATGTGATCCTGACTTGGGGGACCTCTTCTGTATTACACATCACAAATATTCAGTATGTGATCTTTTCCTCAGCCTCTGGTTTATCCCATAAGCCTCCCTGCTTTGTCTGCAGACCCTGCTGATAATTTCCTTTTGTATTTAGAAATAATTTCAACCCTCTGTATCCATCTAGAATCCATTTATGAGCTTTCCAGCATGTCTAAGATTTTTTTTTTGTTGTGGAACAATATTTAATATTTCAAAATACTCAGATAAACTAGGTAATCTCCGTTATAGACACAGCTCAATTCTTTGATCAATGAAAAAGTAAAATCTAGTCAGTTTAGCTAATGTATTTCATCCCATCAAAGGAATTCACATAACCATGGGCCCTGATGGCCACTGTATTCTATGGATATTACTGCTCTGTCATTCATGAGTGGTAGAATTGAATTTCCCACCACTGAATTCAAACAAATGGCTTTTAACTACTGACCACATCTTTCTTTCTGCTTCAGTACTAGCAAGTTATACCTACTTAGACTTTCCCTTCAAAACCAATTCCATCTCTGACTGATGGTGGTAGTATGAAGGTAAGTAAAATAGATAAATAAATAAAAATGGTTTATCAGCCCTGCTTCCCAATGGCTTTCCTGACTACTCAATGAGCTAATGTCCATCAACCATGCATAACTAACCTGCCTATACTGGTCTGTCTCAGCAACGTAGCTGCACTTATAATTTAGCACAATAACTGGGCTGATGGCCTAAAACTCATAGTGTGCTTTATGTTAACCAGTACTTCTAGTCTGATAACCCCGAGTAGTCTCATGGGCATGCATATATGGCTGTGGCAAGAACCATACTTGTGGCCCTGGATAACTTTTACATTTTCATTTTACACTGTTGCTGTTCTCCCTCTATGAGTTAATCTTGTTAGCAGCTGCAAAGTTGCTGCTTTATATTAGTCACCTGGATGGGTGGAAGAACTGAGTGATCATAGGCAAAAGTATTGAGCTGGAAAAAGGACAATCCCCATTAATAGCTGCATGTTCTGTCATGATATATGTCCTTACATTCACCACTGCAGTATTCCTTACTAATGGGATTCCCTGCAGTGAAGCCTTCTTTCTGGCCAGTTTACAAAAGATTTCCGTTGCTTTAAGGTATGCTGAATGTCACCTGCTTACTCCTTGCGTAAGGTAGGGCATAAAGGTGATATTCAGACAAACCATCCTCAGAACTTTTTTGCCGCCAGTCCGAATGCTGTTTTAACCACTGGTCTGTTGCATACATCTGATTTTTTTGTACCTTTTTCTGTTTATTGGCTTTTCTGTGCTTGCTCCTGTTTGCTAGAGTCCTCACAGTTGCAGATAGGTACCCAGTTGGGTTTTTGGTTACTTTTTCTGTTTTGTTTAGTGCTGTTTGGAGTTAATATCATCCAGGAAGGGTAAATGCCAGTGTGGGAGACTGATTCCCCATAAAGACCGTCACGATAAGTGTCTTTTTTGCCTTGGTGTTACTCACAACCATACGTCTTGTTCAATTTGTCAGGCATTTGTCCCCAAAACTCTTCATAGTAGGCGTTCTTCCCTTTCCTTGTACCTTGAGAACCAGTAACTTAAGCTTCTTGCTGCAGGTAATATGGATAGAACTTCCTGCCCCAAGGGTCAGCCATCTGGGAAGAAGAAGATGCATAAGGTAAGGCCAGAATCTTCCACTGTCCAGCCTCTGCCGGGTGTTTCTCCTGAGGTTATTATGCATACAGAGGCTCACCCGGTTGTTTTGTCAGATTCTTCTACTGTGTCTGGGTTGGAGGCCAGTGAGGATTTGGCAGTCAGCATGTTTGACAAGGCTTTGCAGGCGTCCATTTTGGGCATTCAGTGGGAACCACGGGTGACTGTTTCCGAGGGGTCTAATGGAGTTCTGCAGTTTCTCTTTTGGGAAGAGGTTCCTACTGCAATTGGGGAATGCTGTCCTGAGTCTGGACCTTATCAGGTTTCCAGGACGACTGTCCCTTGATGAAGAAAGAAAACTAACCATGTCTCTTCTGCTTCCAGGAATCCACAAAGTGAGTGGCAGGCCTTTACTCAGGGGTTATTTAATGCTTTACTGTCCTTGCGGCATCCTCAAGGGGTTTCAGTTCTTGCTCCTCCTTGGTCTGCCTCTTCCTCTAAAAGTCCCAGAGAATTCCATTCTTCTGAGGTGGATTCTGATGATGACTCCCTTGTTTATTCTGCCCAGATTCCTTCTCCTTTAGACTACGGGTCTGAAGAGCAGGATTCTCATACTCTTGATAATCCCTCTGAGGAAATTTCCTTTGGGGACACAATCTCTAGGATGATGGACTTTTTTAAGTGGGATTGTGCCCAGGTTTTGGATATCCATAAGAGATACTATGAGTTACTGCAAATGGAATCTCCTAAACCTGTGGCCATTCCTCCTATCTTGACTGCTTTATTGGATGCTTTTTCCGATGCCTCTAAAGCACCGGATTCTCTGCCCCCTGCTCCCAGGAAGTCTGATAGGTTTTACAGGGTGCCTGAGGACAGTTCCCTTTTGTTTAAATATCCTGCTGCTGACCCCTCTGTGATGTCTGTAACCTCTGATAAGCTGTCTCAATTGCTTCCTTTATCCAAGCTACTGCCTTCTGACAAGGACAGTAGGACCATGGATAGGCTGGGTAAACGGTTTATACTTCCTCTATCCAGGCTTTAAGGCTATTAATTATCAGACCCATATTTCTAGGTATGTCTTGGCTCTTCTTTCTCAGGCCTGTCAGGTTCTTTCTGATCTTCCAGACTCTAGAGGTAAATCTTCCCTTGCTTGGGACTTCCTCTCAGGTAGTTTGTCATTCTATCACATGTAGTTATGATGCTGCACATGCTTCTTCAAGGGCTGCTGCTTCTGGCTCAGTTCTGAGGACATATTCTTGGCTTCAGCTTCAACCTTTGCCTGATGATATTAAGGCTAATGTGCTAGATGCTCCTCTGGATAATACTCTTTTGTTTGGTGAAGCAGTTGCTGGTTTATTTAAGTCTCTTAAAGACAAGGGGAAGACTTTACTTTGTTTCTCCTGTGCCTAAATTTCAATGGAACTACCCTTTTAAGGCAGCCTCACCCTCCTTATAAAGGTAAAAAGGGTAGTAAACGGACTCCTCCTGCTAAAGCCACTCAGACTGCAGGGATTCTTAAGCCTTCCTTTCCTGACAAACCAGTTACTGTCTGACTATCCACCCACTCCCAGCCACATTACTCTGTCTCTTCACCTTTCTCTCTCTCTTTCTGTTTGGCTCTGGATCACCCAGGATTCTTGGGTTTTGTCAATCATTCATCAAAGGTACTTCATAGTCTGGATTTCCCATCCTCCAGGCTCCTTTTATAGGCATTTCTCAGTCTCCTCTGGAACAGCTTCCTTTTTTCTCATAAGCTCTTCGGGACCTCTTGTTTCTGGGTACTATTCAAGAAATGCCTGTGTCCCAAAGGGGGAAAGGGTTTTAGTCAAGAATGTCTCTAGTGCCCAGAAAAGAAGGTACCTGGAGACTGATTCTAGACCTCTCTCATCTAAACACTTTTCTGACTTTTCTGAAGGTGCCTTCCTTTTGGATGTTGTCCCTTCAGTCCCTTTTTCCTCTCTTGGTCCCTCAGGCCTTTCTGGTGTCTCTGGACCTCAAGGATGCTTATCTCCATATTCCTATCCATCCTCTTTTCAGGAGATATTTGCATTTCTCTGTTGCTTCTTGGCATTTTTAGTTCTGTGGTTTGCCCTTTGGCCTTTTTACTGCCCCAAAGGTGATCACCAAACAGCTCGCTCCTATGATTGCCTTTTGCAGGCTGCAAGGGATCCAAATATTTCCTTATTTGGATGCCCTGCTGATTCAGGTGTCTTCTCCAGAGGTCTTTTTGCAAAATCTTCATTTTACCATTTCTCTTCTTCAGAGCCTGGGGTTCACAATAAACTTTAACAAGTCTTCCCTGACTCCTTCTCAAGATCATGTCTTTCTGGGTTGCAGGTTTCAAACTGTGCAAATGCTGACATCCCTGACTCCTCCAAAGGCATTAACTCTCATTTCTTTCTTTCAAACTCTTCTTCTCCTGGCTTCCATTTCAGCCAGGGAGTTTCTGAGAGCTCTGGGGTTCATGGGTTCCACCATTCTGATGCTTCCTCTGGCCAGGCTCCACATGAGGAAGTTCCAGTGGTTTCTGAAGTTGGTGTGGCTTCAGCATGCGCATCCTCTAGACTTTCCTGTTCCACTTCTCCCATGTCCCAAGGTCGAACATTTGTGGTGGATCAGCAGTTGTCTCTAAATCTAGGGCTCCTGTATTAACCTCTGCTTCCCTCTCAGGATCTGTTCACAAATGCTTCAGATGTGGAATGGGGAGCAACATTTGGCTCCCTGAAGGTTCAGGGAGTGTGGTCACCTCGTCAACAGAAGGGGCACATCAACATCAAAGAGATGAGAGCTCTTATGCTGGTTCTTCAGGCCTTTCATCCTTTCTTCTTAGCAGGATCTCTCAAGGTATTCACAGACAATACCACAGTCATGTGGTATATCAACAAACAGGGGGGTACGAGATCCTACAGTCTTTGCCGGCTGGAACTTCTGGTATGGGATCTGGCTATCCAATATCATGTGACTCTTCGGGTAGTTTGCATTCCTTCAGAGTGAAATGTTGTGGCAGACAATCTGAGCAGGTCCTTCACTCAATCCCATGAATGGATGCATCACAGGGATGTGTTTCTGTACATTGTTCACCAGTTTAGATCTCTTTGCCTCCCCTTTGAACAAACAACTTCCTCTATTTTGTGCCAGAGTCCCAGGTCTTCTGGTCTGGAAGGTGGACGCCCTCTCATTTTCTTGGAAGGGGATGTTTCTTTATGCATTCTCTCCCCTTCCTCTCATTCTGAGAGTCCTGTTCAAGATTCAATGTAATGCTCCCGAAATCTTGTTGGAGACTCCCTTTTGGCCGCGACAGCACTGGCTCCCTCTACTTCTGCATCTCGCCAGGGGCAACCATCATGAGTTACCTCACAGGGTGGATCTCCTCACACAAGATGAGGGGTCTCTCATCCATCCCCACCTGTCTACGCTTCAACTGACACTGTGGGTGATAGGGTTTTGATTCCTCATAGACACCATTTTTTTCTGAGATGTGCTGCAGGTCCTGCAGGAGGCCAAAAAAACTATTACTAGGAAATCCTGCTTCTCTAAATGGAAGAGGTTTTCTATTTGGTGTCTTTCTCATGACCTGGACCCACTTTCTGTGGATGTTCCTTTGGTTCTTTCTTATTTGTGTGAGTTGCTCAATGCTGGTTTGGCCTATTCTTCTATTAAGGCACTCTTACCAGCTCTTTCTGCTTGTCTACCTTTAACTCCCCCATTAGCTTCTAGATTTGAGGCAATTTCTTAAAGGTTTCCTTAATATTAGACCTCCCAGGAAGCCTATTCCTGCTCCCTGGGATCTTAATTTTGTTCTGGAAAAATTAACTCAGGCTCCTTTTGAGCCTGCTGTTTCATCTTCCTTGCAACATTGTTCTTGGAAGACAGTTCTTTTGTTAGCTTACTTCTGCCAGATGGGTGTCTGAGTTGCAAGCACTTATGGCTTGTCCACCTTTTTGATATTTCACGAGGACAGGGTGTCCTTGTCTACTAAGCCTTCTTTTATGCCCAAGGTGGTTAATGAGTTGTCACTTAATCAGTCTATTAATTTGCCTACCTTTTTTTTCCCTCTCCGCAATTTGACAGTGAGAGGCTGCTACATACCTTAGATGTGCATAGACAGCTCAGATTTTATTTGAATGAAACTAAAGCTAGCAGGAAGTCTGATCAGTTATTTGTTACCTTTCATCCTAGGTCTTTAGGTTTGGCTGTTTCCAAGCAAATTATTTCCACTTGGATTTCAAAAGCTATTTCCTTTTGTTACACTTTTCATGGAGAGAGCCTTCCTTCTTCTATTAAGACTCATTCCACTAGAGCTGTGGCTTCTTCTGGTACTTTTTTCAAAGGTTTAGGTGCTAATTCTATTCTTGAAGCTGCTACCTGGACTTCTGTGCATACCTTTACCAAACATTACCAGTTGGATGGTATCTCCAGAGGCAGAGCTGGTTTTGCTGTTGCCATTCTTCATGGCTTCTTGGTGGGCCCTGCTGCTTCCTCCTCCCAAGTTTCTTCTTGAGCTTTGGCCTCTCCCATTAGTAAGGAATACTGCAGGGGTGAATGTAAGGACATAGTACAGTTGTGTAAAATCTTACCATAACGGTAGATGTCCTTGACTTCACCATTGCAATATTCACTCCCTCCCTCCATCCCCCTGGTCTTTTTCCCTTCATGGCTGTGCAGATTCCCCTTGGTTTTCCTTGGACTGCTGTTCCTACTGGGGTAATCTGTTCTAAGGATGGTATGCCTGAACGTCATCTTTATGCCCTACCTTATGCAAGGAATAAACATGTGACGTTCAGCATACCTTAAAGCAATGGAAATCTTTTGTAAACTGTCCGGATGGAGGGCTTCACAGCAGGGAATCCCATTAGTAAGGAATACTGCAGGCAAGGACATCTACTGTTATGGTATGATTTTACACAACTGTACTTTCCTCACTGATGCCACATCTGTCATGATGTTTCCTCTGAAACAGACAAGTATCATTGGGTTGCAGCATTTCCTTTAATCCATTCCTCGTTTTCTTTTCTCTTCTTTCTTTTTTTTTATCAGGTTTTTTTTCCCTTAATTTTCTGCCAGGCCTATTTTAGATAGCCTTCTCTGGCACAAACTAGGATATCCAGCTTCATTATAAAATAAATATATACATACACACATATATATATATATATATATATATATATATATATATATATATATATATATATATAGGAAGTTGGCTACCACCACTCTCTCATCCTGGGATGGGCAGTCAGACTCAGTTCACTCACTCCAATCCAACCTCAGCCATCTTGTCTAGCATCAAGGCCTACTACTTGAGCCTTGGTGGTCTGTGACGCCGTAAAGTCTTTGCCCCTCTCCAGGTCAGACATCTGAATTAGGATTATAACCACATGCAGGATGAATGAGTGTTCCTACCCTCCTTACTTTTAACATGGAATCTTATTTGGTTTCTTGTCTTCATAACAGTGCATCAGTGTGAATGGTACAGTATCTACTGCTGTGCTTTGAGTAGTTATAAAGCCGTGTTAGTTTACAATAACATTTTTTCATAAAAATATAACCTAGTCATAACTTTCAAGAATGTTTACCTGCAAAAGTTTTGCCATCACTACTGACATGAGTACCTTACAGTGCAATGTAGTAAACAAGAATAATGTGTATGATTAACATGTTATCTAATGTGTAATCTTTTATTTCAGAAACATTTTCATTGAATTAATAGTTAACAATCAGCAGACTAACGTATCGCAAAAGCTGTTCTTCACTCAGTTTCACTTGTTAATTCTATGTTCACTTTAACTGTGATTGTGATTATGATTCTCATGAAAGCCATGGACATGACAGCAGAACTGCTAAGCATTAACCATGTTTTTCTTACACAAAAGAAAAAGAACTTCATGACTTGAAATTTGTGAATCTGAATTCTCAGGGCGACATACCAACAACTTAATCCTGAAAAAAAATGGTGGCTGGTAATATCAGGTCTGTTTAAAACAATTAGTCACATTATCAGATTAATATAAATTATGGCAGATTTTAATAGTGGAATGATATTAGTGTAAGTTTAATAATTATTTATATATATATTCAGGCCGCAAATGCTAGCTATATAAATATTTTTTAGTTCTGGCCACCAGGTGGTAGCATAAATCTTTTTGTTGATTTTTTTTTTTGCTAGTTTCCTCCTCCGTCTTGCTAAATCTACAGCAGTATTTGATGCCTATGAAGGCTTTGAAAATGAAGTTTATGTCTGTTGTCAACTTATTTTAATGTCAGCAATCAACATATTGCTAAATGATCATCTGCTGTTCCCAAAGAATATTGGAAAGAATGCTATTCTAGAAAGTTCACTAGTAAAGTTTATGAATGGCATAACCTTTCATTTGCAGTACCATGGCTGTAGTGATTCCGGTGATGTTTGTAGGTAAATATAAGATATGCCCGTCCTCTCTCCCATGATCCCTGAATGAAAACAGCCCATGTTGCAGTCAGTGCATTTAAAGTGCAACTACCTCTTCTATTTGCGTTTACCGATGAAAATAATCAAGATATGACCTATTTAGGCCTTTTAAGGGAACCCTGCTTACCACTGCTGACTGCACTTACCACTTTTAATGCAATGCATCCCATACTGTGATTCCTTACCTACAAGGAACAACTTAAATTTATCAATAAACAGAAAAGTGTTTCCTCTGGTTTTCATTAAAATCTAAAACCCTTTCTGTTTAACAACGTGCTGCCAAGAACACAGGGACATTTCAGAGGTGCATTGAAGCAAAGCCTATGAGAAACTAAAATGCTTAATTTTGTGTTCATTCAATAAACATTAGAAATAAACATGATACGTTGGGCACTGCCACAGCTGGATAAGGTGGGGTAGGAAGCATATGGCTGTCATCAACCTAGTCATTCCACGAGAAGGTGGTGGCAGAGTTCTGCTGAAAAAGCACCATCTACAGCAAGGCCTAAAGGTGCAGGGTCTGCACTTGGAACTCAGAGGCCACAAACCCAGCAAGAGAGTGCACAGCAATAGTCATGGATGCATGGGTATAAGGAAGTGTACACCTGCCTTGGGCATGCTACAGAGGATATCACCCCACAGTTTTCAGCCAACAAGGGGGTATTAGTAAGTTAGTGAATGCTTGCAATTAAAATGCAATCATTTTTAGAAATTTAACAGAAATGTAGTACCTTACCCTCAATTTTGTGTATTTATGTCTTGAAATTCATTTTCGTCATAAAATGCTGAGTTGGATTAGGCTAACAGAAGATCATAAGGAGCGAATGGGTCTATATAGGATTGGGGGTTATAGTTGTGTTTGGGGGTGGGTAGGAGATGGAGATAAAACACACACACAGAAGGTGCATAAATGGATGTCTCAAATGTCCCTGATTGATGAGCATTCTGGATTTTGCCTGATATTTTTAACTTTTCCCTCATAAAATGTTTGATTTTTTGGTAAATTACTGGGGATTACAAATAGTCAATAAAGTCAGACATTAGAGTTTTGTGTTTTTATTTTAAGAAAAAGCAGCATGTTGATGCAAATTCTGTTCTATTATTAACTTTTCCAGTGAATTACAGCATTATTTAAAAAAAAAAAACTGTTTGTGATTTTAAGCATTTGTCACCCTGTTATTTTTGGCTTTGTTCAGAATTCTTGAGCAAAACACAGAGAGAGGTATGTTGGAGACATAAAACACTGTCCCTCAGTCATTAGTAAAGTGCTTTTCTGCACTTTCAGTGTTCTCATCAGTATGCGGGGAGGAGTATTAAAAAGCAAAACCAAGGCATTTCTTTAAGTTTTAATTTTATAAGCAATTATTGTGAGGAGTATAGTGAGCATTTTCATATAACAACCTACTAAAACTATTTCCAGGAACTAAGTATCTTTGCTATGCGGTGCACACATAAAACTAGAATACTTTAATAATTTGATAACATGCTGAGGTAAGTACTGTCTCTTATCTTTCACTACAACTACCGATTCAAAAATTCATTGACAAAGAAAAGGATGAGGTGTACTACAGTATTTAAATGTATGACACACAAAGCAGTCTTTTTCCTCATACTAACCAAGTAACAAGGAGGATTCTGGGCTGAGATACTAAAAAGTCTTATACTAAACTGTTACACATTCTTGGAGTAATTAACAGGGTTACGTAAACATTTTGGGGGAATTAAAGGAGCAATGTACCAAACAAGAGTTTTTTGTGTGATATGTATTTGAACTGCAACATTAACAATGCAGATTCATAGATAATGCACTAATGTAGTGTATGTCGGTTTTATTTATGTAATGGTTACATACACAGATAAATGGGCACTCACATATACATGCACATGTTCACACACATGCACACAAATACACATACTCGCACATGTACACGCGCACAGAGAGAGAGAGAGAGAGAGAAAAAAAAAACAAAGATAGCTAGCTAGATAGATAGATAGATAGAGATAGATAGCTAGATATGGTTACAATTCACTTTATTGTACTGACTTTTCTCTGTTAAAGATTGATCTTGAACTGCTCATCAAGAACCTCATTCAGTAATCCTTGCTCACTAAGTCCCAGTATGAAGAAGAGAGGAGTTTCCCCCCTGCAAAATGCACAGTAATATTTGGAAGGGAGTTTTCTAGGTCTGGTTTTGATGAGGAGTTCTTGCTGCCCAGTAGCATAGCAACTGCTTGTTACATTTGTAGCAAGCAGTTTGCTACAGTTTAAAAGAAAAAAAAAAGATCTTTTTTTTCTTTCGTTTTTGTTTTTTTTTTTGCACTGAGTGAGACCAGTTTACATAATAGTTAAAGTCTTTGACTCCCATGCACAATATATAAGATTCAGTCCTGACCTCCAGCCACTGCCTGTTTGGAGTTTGCATGTTCTCTCTGTGTGGTTTCTCCAACCTCCGAAAAACATGATGAGTGTTTCCAGCTCAAAATTATCAATGAATGGAGCTCTGGGCAGCAGCACAGACTCTTCATAGTGCTCTATAGGGGGGAAGAGTTCTAAAGACCAACTGCTTTGGGCATCTACTATGGCGAGCAGTATCCACAAACTATGAGAACGTGGATCATAGAATTTGTGCAGTGGCAGAGTTAGCCACATGATGGTGTAAAATATGGCTCTAGGTGATTCACCCATGTTGACTCATGTCACTGGGAATGGGCATGTGTATTTGTTGAGGTCTCCTGACCTATGCCAGGGACATGGGAGGGATGTATGTACCACTACTGGCTAGTGCGTGCCTGCCATAAAGCTCAGCAGTTCTGTTTCAATGTGCTACTGCTAGCCAGTGTCCAGTTGCCTAGCCTGGGATAGCTCTGTTGAATAACAGCTGGATATAAAACTAAGCATGAACTAAGAACTGCTACACTCAATGCAAGTTCACTGATACTCAGAAGTGGATGACTTAATGGTATGGAGGCTGGACATCCTATGCATCCAAGAGACAAAATAGCAGTGCAGCAAATCCACTTGGCTTGTGATCCAGATTAGACTCCAGTGTAATGATAGGGCAGTATTCATAATCTCAGCCTATGCCCCACAGCAGGGTTGTGATAGTGAGGAAAGGAATGCATTCACCTAGTAGATAAAGTAAGACAAAATGAACTGGTGTTGATAGTGGATGACTTGAATGCACATGTCAGGACAAACAGAACTGCCTGGGTCCACATGGATGGGCAACAGGAATAAAGATGTCACTCTAGATGGAGAAGCCATTCTTTCTCTCTGGAAAATAGCTTGATAGTAGCCAACATATGGTTCAGAAAGAGAGATGTCACAAGATGACATACAAGAGTGGTCGACATGCAACTCAGGTAGATTTCCTCCTAGTAAGGAAAGGGCAATAGAGTAGAATCAGTGATTGCAAAGTCATCCCCAGTGAAGCAGATGGCCCATAGCATAAACCACTGGTTACCATGATCAGCTGTTGTCAGAGGAGGCTATAAGGTCAATGGAGACCAGGCTGAAGATGTGGAAGCTGACTGGAGAAAAATGACACCAGTTTAAGGAATTACTCATGGCTCTAGCACCCCAAGAAGAGGAAAAAATAGTTAGAGTTGAAGAAAAATGGCAGCACTTCAAAACAGCATGTGTGAGGGCTACATAACAGACATGTGGCCAAACCAGGTATGGAAATAAGGTACATAAATGGAAATAGAGCACATAAGGAAAGCTGGTGGTGGAATGCAGAAGTCGAGGAAGTCATCAAAATAAAGAAGGAGTGCAAAAAAAGTGTGAGACAGAAAAGGTGGACCAGGCTAGGAAAAGTGTGAGACAGAAAAGGAGCACCAGGCTAGGAAAAGTGGGAGACAGAAAAGACAGACCTGGCTAGGAAGTAATACTGGTATCTAACAAAGAGGCTAAGAAAGGAGTGTCAATAACAAAGAACTGGGCACTGGAGGCACTCTTCTGGGGAGTGACTCAGTAGGTGGCACAAAAACTATGGAAGGCAAAGACAGAAAGATAAAGATGATAGTCAGACACGCTTTACAAGGGATGCCAGCAAAAATCTGCTCACCAGTCTACAGGACATCAAAGGTGGAAGCAATGCTTCCAGCAGCTTCTGAATTATGAAAATCCCATAGAAGCTGTACCTCACCAGACACAGCCTACTATGAAAAAAGAATAGGAGCCCACCCTAGAAGAAGTAAAAATAGCACTAAGAAAAATGAAGTTGGGAAAGCAGTAGGCTCAGATGAGGTCTCAGCAGATATGATAAAGATACTGGGTGAGATAGAAGAGAAATGGCTCCTGTGGGTACTCATAACAGTGTGGAGAGAAAGGCGTATCTCAGATGACTGGAAAATAAGCATACTCATGCCAGTGTACAAGAGCAAAGGAGACATCCACAACTGTGGGCAGTACAGAGGTATCAAACTCTTGTCACATTCCATAACATTTCTGGACAGAGTGATTGATAAATGAATATTCAGAGTGGTGGAAGGTAAGATGGGAGATGAGAAGTTTGTATTCAGATCAGGATGCAGCACAACTGACCCAAATGTCTGCAGTGAGACAGATACCTGAGAAGAAACTAGAGAAGAGGAAATAGTGCAACTGGGCATTCCTAGACTTGGAGGAAACATATGACAAGGTCCCCAGAAAGCTGATTTAGGCAGTCCTGCAGTGACTCAAAGTCCCAGAAACATTGGTAGAATTAGTGCAGGTTATGTACAAAGACCCAATGACTCAAGAAAAAACAGTGTTTGGTCTCACAGAGGGGTTTCAAGTGGGAGTGGGTGTGCACCAGGGTTCAGCTCTGAGCTCACTGCTGTTCATACTGGTGATGGACTACATTAGCAAACAGGTAAGAGGGGACAGATCAACAAAGTTGCTGTATGCAGATGATGTAGCATTACATGCAGACTCTGTGCGAGCCCTTCAGCAAAGGATAGCGAAATGGAATGTGAAACTGAAGGCACATAGTATAAAACTAAATGCAGATAAAACTGTGGTAATGACAGCAAACTGGGGAAATCAGAAGAAGCTGAGAATTGAGATAGAAAGGGAGATAGTGGAACAGGTTAATCGCTTCAAGTATCTGGAAGGGGTGGTTGAGGAGAAGGGAAGCCTGACTGAATAGGTCAAAGCTAGAATCAGAAGGGCTGCAGCCAACTGGCATAAAGGTCAAAGCTAGAATCAGAGGGGCTGCAGCCAACTGGCATAGAGTGTCAGGTGCAGTATATGACAGAAGAATGCCAAAGAAGTTGAAAAGTAAGGTGCACAAAATAGTGGCACCACCAGTACTACTACATAGTAAAGAAACCTGGGCAGTAAAGGCAGAGCAGATGAGAAAGGTAGAGGTGATGGAAATGAAGTACCTGAGAAGTGTGGTAGGATGTGCACTGTAGGAAAGACAAAGAAAGGAGGACATAAGGCAGAAGCCAAAGTAGCTCCAATTGCAGAAAAGATCAAAGAGAACAGATTACAGTGGTTCGGGTACATGTGCAGAAGAGCAGAAGATGATCTGGTGAAGAAGATTTGGGACAGACAAGGAGAAGGTAAGAGGAAATGAGGGCATGCAGCAAAGAGGTGGATGGATTTTGTGAGAGATCTGTGACAGTCGGGCATGAGAGTTGAAAAAGGCAGGAGTATGTTATTGAACAGAGACAGAGATGGTGACAGTTAACAAGACACCCCAACCCCATGTTGAAAATGGGAAAAAAAAGGTTGTTGATGATGATGATGATGAATTAAAATCTGAGTTCTGTATAAACTGTAGCAACTGCTTGCTACAGTTTAAAAGAAAATATTTTTTTAACAACCCAAGCTCTGTAGCTCTCCATGTGTGGCAGAGGCGATAGTTTAAAAAAACAGTTTTGCCCCACCCTCAGTAAAATCTGAGGAAGGAGGGGCAGGGGTAGGACACAGAAATAGGACCTGATTGGTTCCTGTATTTCAAGAACCTCAGGTACCTGATGGATTTTTTTTTGTACTGTTCTGCTGAAGAGCTGTGGCAGGATTGGCTACAAGAAGTAGATATTTTTTTCTAATGATGAGTTGATGATGCAGGGCACCAGTACAGGGTTCAGCCCCCGGTGCTAAGAAAGACAGTTACACCTCTGTCGATGATAACAATGTGTGGCTCAGTAATGCAGTATATAATGTAATGTAGTGTAATATAATACATTATAATATAATAATAATATAATAATACAGAAAAGGTTAGAGAGAATGATAATATGTAAAGGGAGAGGAAGAAAAACATACTCTGTCTGGATAGTGATTCATTTTTCTACTTTGCTCCATGGATATGTAGCAACTTGTATATGGTGTTGATATTCAGTATACAGTTATGGGCAGCTGAAGATGACAAATAGTTTTCTATGGTACAGAATACAATACAGATATGGGCAACATGCATATCTGGAAAATTTTACATCAGTACCAACACAAGGTGTCCACAGCAAACATTACAAAGTAGGTATTGCAATCTGCACAAAAACATTTCCGAAAGGAGTTCCACAAATGTAGGCAGTACTATAACATACAAGTTGTACCTTTCATTGAACAAATACGTGGCAGGAGAGCTATAAGTTACATATAAAATATGGACCTAAAAGGTGATACAGCACAAACAATGAGACATCAGAGGACCTGCCTTGGTATCAGGTAGCTGGACTATCTTCCTGTGTAGAGATAATTCCATCTTTGTGGTCATAATACTACAGACATGCAACTATGACATGTTGGTTGCCATATTTAGCTCTTCAAGATCATACATCATAATGGCTCTCTTCAACATGTAATGTTTCATAATCTTATTACCAAAATGTGTAGGATGCCAGGGTCTGATAGCATACAGTATCAATGTCCACAGACTCTTGAGCCCAAAAGTATGTGTCAAAATTTGGATGTCTTGAGGAGGAAGTCAGCTCTGTTGTTGTAGAGAAATAAAGCCTAACTTGGACCCACACCACTCAACCTCTTACTAAATCTGGACAGAGCCTAAAATAATGGGGGGACAAAGTACAAAACTATTGGCAGATTTTACATTTTACTCATATAAACTTAGAAGGTTGCTAGAATAACAGCATTTGCATTAGCATGCATTTTTTGATAGACATGAAGTCTGAAACTCAAATGTAAGTCACTATATAGTGACCTCAGTCCTCAGTGATTTGTCAGAAAACCTAAATTTTATGAGGAAAAGACCAATGCAAAGATCTGGACAGTTGAGGGGTACGCTTGGACCTATGTGGCATGGGTTCAGCTAGCAGTCTGGACACCTGAGGAAGCTGGTGAGAAAAGGGAAGGATGATGAGGCTAGCAAGCTCACCTGTCTTTTTGAAGTCATGGGGATGATGTGCTCATTTTCCCACAGTCTGTCCATTTATGAAGTCCCAGTGAGGACTGTAGCCATAAACAATGTCCAGAGCTTGCAAAAGAACAGGCTGTGAAGAGGCATTGCCACTTTATGGGAGAGTGGATGCACTAAGTGAGAGGTCCATGCCTAATTATGTACAATGGCCTTCTGTCTGGCATCACCATAGAGTTGGTAGGGCTTCCTAGTACTCTGTCAAGCCATCCTCTGTGATCATAATTGTTGCATGAGGGAGTGGAGGGCTTTGGGGAGCCACATTTCCACAAAAGTTATCCCAACCAGTGTAGCTACCAGAGATTTTCAATAAAAAAAAAAGTTTTGCAGAGGAACACATGTATGTTATTGGATGTATTACCAGAGTGAGAGAAGAAAAGAGTTACAGAACTATCTAGATTTGCAAATTGCAGAGAGTTAGAACACAGTGCAGTGTATTCATGCCTGGTATACATTCAACTGTTATCTGCTAATATGTGGTAGTTTGATGACTACAACAATATGTGTGCACAATATTGTACAATGTAATGCAGCATGTAACAGAGTCCGGTTTGGTTTATACCTATTAGCAATACACAATTAGGTGTAATGTTATGTCCATATACAACTTCAAGGCAATGCCACTAGCTGTACTAACCAGTACCTCATATAATAAGCTTTGTCATGGTGGTAAAATATAGTTATACATATGAAGAGCTAAGTAAACAGTGTTCATAGCTATTTCTTAGGCATTCAGTCTAGGAGACAATTAAAGTGCCTAGAGCAGTTTCCCAGTTTCCACAAAGCACTTTCTGGTTAAATGATTTGCACAAGGTCGCACAGTAGACAATGAGGGGTGAGGGACACAAACAATGAATACCAGAAAGCAACTTTTTGGCTTATAACCTTAATCCTCTGCAATAACTACCAGAAACTTAGCATATTATCCAATTAGAGTACTTGTTGCATTCTTGTAGAAAAGGTTGTATGATTATACAATACAAGACAAGTGATATTCACACTAGTGGGATACAGCAGTAATATATAATACATTCAGGTTCAACCTGCACTATGTTTAATTAAATAATCAAACTTCTGAACTTGGCTCTTCTTTAAAACTCTGACCCAAGAGACTTTCTAAGTCTTTGCAACTGTTCCTCCAATTGGAATCTTAGCTGTTTCCCTACTTCTCTCCCTCTCACCTATTGCCTATAACTACATTCCACCTAGTAGACCACAGTTTCTCAGGATTAGGGCTACACATCAGGAATCCCCTCCCAGCAAATCTTAAGAATATTACTTTCTTTACTATGTTACCTAATCTTTAAAACATGCTGTTCAAAGATGCAAGCTGCAGTTGCTTCAAAAACAACACCATTACCTAAACCCCACAAGGTAGTGTCTACTTTTACCTAGTCCCACATAGAGGTAGAGCTTCTATTTCTCTGTTAATTTAGCCTTGTGAGCTTGAATTTCCTTTTAGGAATTAGACATAGGGCTTAAGTAATCATCATTAGCATATACAGAAATGGGACTGACAGAGCCCTAACAATTATTTATTTATTTATTTAGGATCATAGGAAGTTACTAGGCTATTGGCTCTGAGGCCATTATAAGCCTAGCCAAGAATTTAGCCCATGTTTAGATAAGTCAGCACACAAAGCTCCTGTCCATCAGGGACACAGGTGGAATCCCAGGAGTGTATTTTCTGTTTCCCATCCAGTTATCCAGGTTGCTCTTGAAAAGGGATAATGAAGTACTCTGCTTGATGTGGAGAAGGAGTCTATTCCACAGATGGGGGGAGTCTCTGAGACACAAATCTGTCCTGCCAACAAGTCCTATTGATGTCACAGACCAGGTTGAGGCCACGCCTGCGGGTTACTCAAGTGTAGCTTGACTTGCGGATATACAGTAGTCCCATCAGGGTGGGGTCTGAGATTGCTTTGTATGCAAGGCAGAGGTCACCTTTGAGGAGTCTGTATGAAATTGAGTAGAGGGGCAGGGCTTTTAGCCTATCTGTGTAGGGTTGATGTTTGAGGCCCTGGATTAGTTTGGTGAGGAACCTCTGTGGTCTCTCCAGCTGCTGCATGTGCTTTGTAAGGTACATGCCAAAGGGGACATTGTACTCAATAATGGGCCTTATAAGGGAAGAATACAGGGATGTCCTTGTCCCTGGATGAGATACTCTTACTTATGATGGTGGGTCATGTAGAAAGTTTTCTGTACAATGGAAGCAACATGGTGGTCAAAACTCAGGTTGCTATGAACCTGGCTGCCCAAATCCCTCATGGCTGATTGCGTGCTTAGGACATTGTTATTAATGTGATAATATGTGGGGACGTCACTCTCCCCAAAGGGGATGATGATGCATTTTTTGGCATTCAGCTTGAGGAAATGTTTCTGGCACCAGTCATTTGTTTGGATGAGACCCTCTTGAAGGACATCCACATCACTTGGGAAATTGATGACCAAGTCCAGTTTGCAATCATCTGCAAACTTGGTCAGCCATAGCCCACTGGTTTTGGCCTGCACGTCAAAGAAGTATATCCTGAATAACAGAGGCCTCAAGACTGATCGCTGGGATACGCCATGTGTTATGGGTTTACTGCTTGAGGTGGCTTCCCCTATTTTGATTAGGTGGGTTCTATCAGTGAGCCAGTTTGCTACCCATCTGGTAACATATGGATTGATCGATGCCTAGTTGAGAGAGTTTATCTATTATGCTCAAGTGGAGAATTGTGTCAAAGGCATTGGCCAGGTCAAGTAGGAGGTGTGCACCATCTTCCCCTCATCCATGGCTTCGGTGACTGTCTCAAAGAAGTCGACCAGATTTAACAAACATGACCTCCCCTTGACAAAGCCAAACTGTGTGGGGTCGAGTGTTGGGAGGTTGCCAATGTCCCTGTCAATGAGGTCCATGATAATCTGCTCCATGGCCTTGCAGATCAGGTTAGTTAGGCTGATGGGTCTATTATTTCCTGGATCGGTGGTTGCTCCACCTTTGTGTAATGGGATAATGGTGTCTGTCCTCCACTCAGCTGGGACAAAGCCGGTACTCAGGCTTTGGTTGTATAGGGTGCCTAATGGTACTGCAAGTTCATGTAGGATGCAGCCTTGGATGTTATCAGGTGCCATGGAGGCTGTATTTTTTGACATTGAGAGGGCATTAATGACTTTCACTAGAGATAAGGGGAGGGGGCAGGTACTGGGGATGTCCTGATTTACTGATGAGGGGGCAGAGGGGTGAAGGTTTCACTGAATCTGTCAGCGAGTAGGTTGGCTATATCTACAGTATTTGTGTATGTTGTGTCCTTCATCACCAGTTCTGAACAGATCTGGGTGCTTCCTTTGAGATTGTGGGCATATGTGAAGAAGGCCTTATGATTGTCTCTAGTAGATGTGGCCAATTTGGACTTGAAATTGGCTTTAGAGGATTTCACTAGTGCTTTTATTTGCTTGTTCAAGTTAAGGCAAGATTGCTTCCAATTGGGCACCTGCTCCTTCTTAGTCCTGGACAGCAATTTTTTCCTTTTGTTATATAGATTATTTATTGCAGATGTCCACCAGACAGGTTTACTTTTCCTTGCAGAAGATGATTTTGTCCTGTCAGGTATTCCTGATTTCATGCATCTATATAAGTGCTCATATAGTACTTTGTTGTAGAGTTGGACATTAGTGTCAGTTTCATCAGAGGGAAAGGGCTGTGAAGCTGTTTTTACCATCCCTCAGGAGGTTGTAATCAGCTTTGGAGAAGTTTTTTTTGGTTGACCCTAGCTAGAGGGGGTTCAAGGGGGATGCTGACTTCAAACGTGACCACTTTATGGTTGGATCTTACCAGGGAGGATGATACTGTAGGGGTGTTGCAGTGGTTACTCATGTTGGTTAATACCAAGTCCAAGATATTATCACCCCTTCTGGGGCTAGCAACTAGCTGTTCCAAGGCATTTGCATTGATAAAATAGAAGAATCTCTGGGCATTTGCGTTCTGGCACGAGTAGTTTTTCCAATCTATGGTTGGGTATTAAAGTCACCCAGGATCGATCAGGGTAAAGGATTGAATCTTGATAGATTCAAAGAGGTCCAGCTAGATGGAGTGGGCATCTTTAGTGGAATTTGTGGGCCTGTAGTTAGCTATGATTTGAATAGGGGTCTTGTCAATGGTTAACTGCACCTGGAGTGTCTCCTGTGTGTAATACTGTTTGACTAGCCTGGAGGTGTGTGTGTCTTTAATATATATTGACACTCATCCTCCTTTGGCTTTACTGTCCACAGTTTGGGGTCTGAATGTATGAGAGGCTGAGTAACCAGGTAAGGCTGGGGTGCTCTCCACAGCTTTGAACCAGGTTTCTGTGACTGCACAAATGTCAGCATCTTCCAGGGTTAAGAATACTTGCAATGAGTGCAGTTTCATAATTAGACTCCTAGCATTTCATGTTTAGCCTCCTGGCATTTAGCAGCATGACCTTTATTAATTAACATTTGATTACCAGGAAAGTCCAACTGGGTAGCTGCCCCTTTTCAGAGGATGCCTGTGAAGAAAAACTCCAAAGTATTACAAAAACATTTTCAGAACAATAATTTTACAATCTTCAAAAATATTAATAAACCATATTTAGTTTAAATAATTATACCAAATTAGACATAATGTGAAAAGATTGGTTAAGAATAGATACAACTTAAATGACAATGATTTAATATTTAGAGAAATTTAGCCAGTTTATAGGAAAATTAAAGGTGAGTATATATAATAATACAAACAGGAATTGCAATATGAAGTGAAAGTAAAAACAGGGTTATGGCATATTCAGAAAGAGAATCAGAAGAGAAACTGAAGGAAGGAAGTGAGGGAAGAAGGACGAGTAAGGAGGTATAAGGTATAAATAGGTACTTGTTCATATTTAGAGATATAGTTTATTCTAGGGTTTAGCAGCTGGATTACAACATATATATAACTGATCAGTGTAGTATGTTACTCTACACTCAAGTCCTTTTGGAATCCTGATATTGTGTGATGTATGAAGTAGCCACTAGGCCATGCACACTAAATACTTGTTAAACGCTTTGTCATCTTGGTTGCAGATGTATTTCCTAACCTCATCTATCTTTCTTTATTTGTTTATTTATTGTTTTTGTTGACTGGGTAGTTTAATTAGGCCATGGTAGACTCTTTTCAGTGGAGGTTGGGGAGAAAAGCTCCAGTAACAATGTAGGCAATTTTATATAAGAACAAAAAATGAAAAGTTTATAGTTACAATTTGGTTTTAATTGAAAGGCAGCTACACTAAAAAGAATATGTAATTAGTAAAATGTAGAATCTGGTCTACCCACCATCTCCCCCAAGAAACTATCATCTTAGGTGATTTCAATATTGAATGGCAATCCTGTTCTGGCAACAATCCAACCCATCATGTACACCTTCATGGCTTCACCCAACTAGTCCAGTCACCAACAAGGATAAATAAAAACTCCAACAAGCACTCTACCCTGGATTGGATACTAGTCAGTAAGAATCCCAGTCATATATAACAGGCTGCTTATCAGATAGCCTCAGTGATCACTCCCCAACATTCCTACTCAAAGAATACCTGTACCAAGCTAAACCTGTCATCTATCGTCAAATACGTAAAAAAATAAACTTTAACCCACTCACATTCATCTCATCCCTCAAAGAATGTAACTGGCATGCTCTAAAGTACCTCAGTCTAGATGACGCAGTTGAATCTTTTAATACTACCTTCCTGAACATCCTTAATTACCATGCCCCCTTAAGATTTTCCAGAACCAAAGCACAACCCTCCCCATGGCTACAGAAAACCACTAAGTCAGAAATAAAAAACAGGGATAAAGCCTGGGAGCACTGGCACAAAACCAAAACCCCCGCAGCTAGACAGAAATTCCTAGAACTACGCAATAGAGTCAAAAAGCTAATAAAACAGGACAAATTCAAATACTACCAGTCTGCCCTAGACTCCTCACAACACAGCCCCAAACAATTCTGGTCCTCCATAAACTCCATCCTCCACCCAGGTAAAGTCAGTACCCCTCCTCCTAACATCCCTCACTCCTCAGAAAATATTGCTACCTCATTCAACACACACTTCACCCAAACCATACTATCACTAGCTAAACAACACAACCCCCTCCTCCAACCCACACCTTCAACTAGTAATCTCCCACTGCCTTCTCTTTTTCTCCTGTACCTACCTCCAACATAAAAAACTCTTAACTAAACTTAAACCCACCAAATTAGCAGCAGACAACCTCCCAAGTGAATACCTACAAATCGCAGCTGATGCTCTGGCATACCCAGTATCCATCTTGATTAACCGATCTCTGTCAGAAAGTTACGTTCCCACATTGTGGAAAATCTCACATATAATTCCCCTCCACAAAGGCGGACCCTCTGCAGAACTAACCAATTACCGCCCCATAGCTATTCTCTCTCCACTCTCCAAAATACTAGAGAGATGCATACACTCTCAGGTCTCACACTACTTCCTTACTAACAACCTCCTTTCCAGTACTCAGCATGGTTTCCGACCAAACCATAGCACCACCACTGCCTTACTCTCCTTTACAAACACTATCCTTCAGCATAAAAACAATGGCTATCTCTCCTCTGCTACTTTCCTAGACCTATCTAAAGCATTTGACATGGTCCCACACAAACAACTTATCTCTGTCCTCAATAACCTATCCTTCTCACAATCAGTCACCAACTGGTTTCAGAGTTACCTGTCTGACCACCAACAATCCGTTGTATGGCAGAATGACATATCTCCCCAACTACCTGTCTCCATAGGGGTTCCCCAAGGATCCATCCTTGGACCCCTACTTTTCTCTGTTTACACCAATAATCTAGCCTCTGCGACCAAACATGGCACACTCATCCAATACGCAGATGACTCTACCATCATCTACTCAGCCTAGTCCCTACCCAAACTGCAAAAAGTCACACAGGAAGCCTTTTCCTCTGTTGAAACATGGTTATCCGATGCCCAATTAATACTCAACCCAAACAAAACTAAACTACTCATCTTCCAACCCACCAAACATACTCAAAACAACTCTCACTTTAACATCACAGCAAAAGACAACACCACTATATACCCAACTGAACACACCAAATTGCTAGGAGTGGAAATAGACAATAAACCAAAATTTGACATTCACATATCCATGACCATAAAAAAAGTCCACAAAAAACTAGGAGCATTATACAGAAATAAACAATTTCTCACCAAAGCAGCAAAGATTTCAATAGCAAATTCCCACCTTATCTCCACCCTACTTTATGCCTCTCCAGTATATACCAACCTAAGGCAATGTGATCTAAACAAGCTAGAGACCTGCTACAACAAAATCGCAAAATTCGCCACAGGGGCATCCTACCGTAGTCACCACTGTCTCTCACTTGCTGAACTGGGCTGGCTTGAACTCCCTCACCTCCTTCAGTGGTATCAACTCTCACTCGCCCACAAACTAGTAAACCATCCACTAAATGTCCCATCCCTCCAGAATCTACTCCAACCCTATCGCACCACCAGACCACTGAGATCCAGCAACAAAAATCACTTGCAGATCTCTAAAGCCAATAACTCTGCTGGTGAAGCACTATTCTCTTGCGCCATAGCCAAATTATGGAACTCACTCCCACCCACAATTACCTCCGTACCATCATGCACCAACTTCAAAACTTTATTAAAAGCGCACCTAAAACATGCTGGCTATGCCCTTGCAACTCCCACTCTAATATCATCCACCCCATCCAACTACTACCTTTCTTTCACCTCCACTAACTACCTTGATGATAGCAAGCTCAGATGCTCACAAGCCTAGTACTTATTATACAGCAGGAACTTCTCATTGTTACATTTGTTAATGCCTGTTATGTACTTCACAGATAAAGATTCTAGTTGTCTACTGATGTACTATGTTCTTCATCTGTAAATATGTTGTAAGTAATTTCTATGTTAAATTGTTAATCACTATGTAATCCAATGTAACTACTGTCTGTTTATTTTACTGTGGAGCTTTTCTCCCCGGGCCTCCGCTGAAAATGGACCCACGTCCAGTCAGACACTCCCGGTCAACAAATTTAAATAAATAAATAAATCAATGCATATTAATATAAGAAAGTTTGGCATATACAGTCAGGTTTCAAATGTTAAAAGATGTTGCAATGTGCTTTAAGGAAAGCAGAACTGTACTATGATGATCTTATGATGTGTAACTAAAAATCATGCATGTGGAAACAGAAAACAACATAACACAGCAACTCGAGCAATAATCAGTTTTCTGTGAGTACATAGCTTAGGAATGTGATGACCATTAATTTGCATATTTCCTAAGAGGTTTTGTGATATAGGTATATATATTATATATTAATTACATTTAGACCACATACTGCACAAGAAGGGACAAAAGGTGGAGGTGTTTCAGTAGTCATCAAATATAGTCACATATGACCCACTGGAACTACTCCATGTCAAACTCACCATAAACAAAGTCCCATACCATATCATGGCATACTATAAACCCCCCTCTATGACCCAGTACACCTATACTACATATCTAAATATGCTGGAGTTATTCTACATTGAACAAAATACTACAGTCCTGGATGACTTCAACTACCCCACTAAAAACTGAGAAATGTATACAACATCCAGTGTGCGAGTCCATAGATTCTTAGACTTTATCAACACAAATGCTGTGTACCAGCTAGTCTATACACCCACTAGGGGTGCCAATATCCTTTATGTGATCCTCACAAATATGGGGAAGCTTTACTGTTAGTATTCCATCCTCACTTGTCAGGACAGATCATAAAGCTGTCTCCTTTGAAGTCAAACTAAAACCTGCCACTACATCCAATCCTAGTACATTTAGAAATTATTCCTAAGCAAACCACCTACTACTGAATGACATCCTTGCAAATTTTCAAGCCCCCCAAACTACATGAACACCATTGCCAATATAGAAATGTTAATAAGCATAGGGGTAATTTATAGAACAATCCACCCTGTTGAAATTCCAATATCAATAAGATACATGACAAAAATAAGAAAAACATGGCCAATACTAGAAAGTGCAATGCCCAGCAAGGCAAAAAAAAAAAAAACTCATTAAACTAAACAAGCAACAAGGAAGTCTTATCAAGCCAGCTAAACCAAATTTGTAAAGACAGCTTCACAGAGAAAGGACAGCCATAAAGGCTTCTTCAGCTATGTATGCAACCTCAACAGTAACATACAACAGTGAGCTGAACTAATTGTAAAAAGAATCATTTATATTGAGCTGGACTGTATTAGTTGACAAATCTACCTTTAATTTCACCTTGCTGTCCGATGACACCTCCCAAGAGATGCCCTCGACCATAAATCCCCAGCTATCACTAGCAAGCAAGAATTAAATGTGTTCTCCAAAACAAAAAACACTGCGTCTATAGGCCCTGATAATATCCTAGGTTGCCTCCTGAATAGCATAAGCATGACCTATCTGACTTCTTAGGATCCTTGTTCAAACTTAGCATCCAAACTGGCTTTGTGGCTAGTGAACTGAGGAATGCAACTGTTATCCCTCTGCACATAGGCAGGCCATCTACTGACCCATGTAATTACAGACCTATAAGAAATACTAGTCTCATATGCAAGGCCAAGGAAAACATTTATTATGGATATTATAAATAAAAACATAGAAAATCTTCAAGACACTGGATCCAACACAGTTTAGATCTGTCAAGGTCAGATCATGCCTGCTAAACCTGGTGGACATCTTCAAGAAAGTCACCAAAACTTTGGATGAGGGCAAAATGGTACACACTTCCTATCTTGACTTGGCCAAAGCATTTGACACTAATACTAATTTGGGTATTGTCAACAAACTCACAAAACTAGGAGTAAACCCCTATGTTACCCTTAAGATAACCAACGTGCTCTCACATAGGACACAATAATTCATGACAAGAGACTCTACATACACAAAAGGACAGTCACCAGAGGAGTTCCTCATGGTTCAGTGCCTGAGATGATCCTTTTGCCATCTATTTTTTGGAAGCCAAAGCTAACATTAAAGACCTCTGGTTGACCAAGTGTGCAGATGGCTGCAAGTTCAACACAGTTCTACAGTCCTCTAAAGACATTAATACCCACCAAGAGAGTTTGTTGCAAACTAATAATTGATGCCAAAGCCATGGTCTAAAACTGAATGACAAAAAATACATAGTAGTATCTTTTGTAAAGTCGGCCTCCCCAGGGAATTACCATATCGACATTTCACCACTAAGGATAGACCCAGTGGTCATTGAATTGGGGATATATATAGAGAGTTATATGGCTTTTTACCACCATATGTCTACTGTTGTAAGGAAATCATTCTATACTGCAGAACTCATTAGCAAGGGTATGGCATCCAGGTCCAAAGATGTCATTATCCCAGTCTACTCAGCCCTCATTTCAACAGTCATAATATACAATGCTCCCTTTGGCATGTACTTTACCAAATGTATGCAGCAAGTGGAACACCCACAGAGATTCCTTACAAACAGAATACAAGGTGTAAACCACATGGAATCTGTAGAATGCCTCAAAGCCTTATCCTTAAACTCCTTCTCCTATAGACTACTGACAGGTGATTTGTGCCGCCTTATAAGGCATCATCTGATTCAATACTGAGGGACTTGCTGCATATCAACAAGTCTAACAGCATTAGAAATACTTGATCTAAGGACGTAAACCTTGTTTGTAACAGAAAGAGAAAATTATGGAGTGACAGATAGACACTGCCCTTGCTTTGAAATGGGATTCTGATCCATGTGAAGCAGAGTTTGTCCCTCACCCTTTTCAAACATAACCTGGAGCATATATCCCCCTATTAGACAGAGACAGCTTGTAAATGTTCTGCCACCTAAACACAGCAATATGCCCCTTGATAAGTGATCTTGTCATGTATGTATGTGAATACATGGCTATGTCCAAAAAGGCCTCGAGTCATTACCATAGTAATTATGATGTCATGACAAATATGTGCCTCAAAGACTGACCCTGCTTTGGAATAGGCTTCTGATTCATGTGAAGCAGAGTTCGTCCCTCACCTTTTTCAAATGTAACCTGGACCAAGGGTGGAAAATTGAAAATTTACCCCTGGACTCACATCTATCCCACTATGGGTCTACTTTGAAACATCTAAAACCCATAGCATCTAATTTCATAACATTGAGACCAGAACATCTAAAACCCAAAACATCTAAAACCCATAACATCGAATTTCATAACATCTAACACTACAAATCACAAGAAAATAACATCCCCTCCACATACAACGACATCAAACTACCAAACATATGTTTTACTACGTTTCTGCAGGGAGGCAAGTCCCATTGCACCCCCCATGTGGGGGGCTCCACCCCACACCCCCCCCTGTAAATTAAATATACCAACACTAAGATCGTACTACAGTGGGAAAAAGTTAATTTCCTAACCCCACTGTATCAAGCCCCCCTGCAGAAACATACTAAAAAGTGTGTCTGATAGTTTGTTGTCATTATATGTCATTATATGTGAGGGGGATGCTATTTTCATGTGATTTGTACTGTTAGATGTTATGAAATTCAATGTTATGGGTTTTAGATATTTTGGGTTTTAGATGTTCTGGTCTCAATGTTATGAAATTAGATGTTATGGGTTTTAGATGTTTTGAAGGGGACCACCCACTATTACACAGAGGCAGCCTATACATGCTCTGTCAGCTAAACACAATTATATAGCCCTGGATAATTGATTCTGTCATTTATGTATGGGAATATATGGCTAGGCTCAAAAAGGCCTCTTTGGTCATTAGCCTACTAATTACCTATTATCCTATGAGCCTATATTGTGTGAGCTTTTTATCTTTGCTTTTTTGTACTACTTTAATTGATATATGTAGTTTTATAGTAAACGGTTCTTTCATTCAGGTTACTGATTTTCAGTATATGGCATGATAGCACATAGGTGTTGTAGTATATAGTTAGTGTAGTAATTTAAAGAAGAAATTGTGGGTAAAGAAAAAACAAGCCTATTTATTGCTCCAACCATTCCCCAGTGTTATATATGGCATACTATCAATGCACTGTTTAAGGTGTGTAACTCCATAGGTAATTTACAGTTGAAAGAAGCCCAATATACACAGCACCATGCATGGGCATTCATGCTCCAACAAAATGAAGTAAGATTACAGTGTATCTTATGTTTATATGATGATGATATGCAGTATGCATCTTATGTTTATATGATGATATGCAGTATGCATCTTATGTTTATATGATGATATGCAGTATGCATCTTATGTTTATATGATGATGATATGCAGTATGCATCTTATATTTATATGATGATGATATCCAGTATGCATCTTATGTTTATATGATGATTATATGCAGTATGCATCTTATGTTTATATGAGGATTATATGCGGTATGCATCTTATGTTTATATGATGATGATATGCAGTATGCATCTTATGTTTATATGATGATATGCATCTTAAGTTTATATGATGATGATATGCAGTATGCATCTTATGTTTATATGATGATATGCAGTATGCATCTTATGTTTATATGATGATATGCAATATGCATCTTATGTTTATATGATGATGATGATATGCAGTATGCATCTTATTATTATATGATGATGATATGCAGTATGCATCTTTTGTTTATATGATGATATACAGTATGCATCTTATGTTTATATGATGATGATATGCAGTATGCAGCTTATGTTTATATGATGATGATATGCAGTATGCATCTTATGTTTATATGAGGATTATATGCGGTATGCATCTTATGTTTATATGATGATTATATGCTGTATGCATCTTATGTTTATATGAGGATTATATGTAGTATCTATCTTATGTTTATATGATTATATGTGGAATTCATTTCATAGATTCATATGTTACTGTTAAGCAACTGGTTCAGTAGATCGTCTGTAGCCTGACCACTGCAGTTCTCACTACCTTCCATTCTTTTCCAGAAGGGTTTCTCGGTCAAGACCTGGGATGTATTTGTGGTTACCCGCCCAGTCTTACAGCATGCATTTGAAGAGGTTTTGGTAATTTCTTTGTTTAATATGAATGTAGAAGTCTGTTACAGAGGAGAGGAAGTCTTTGAATGAGGTATCTATCATGATAGGTTCAGTTTATGTTATGGTAAAGACTAAGGTCTTTAGTAGTCATAGTGTTGCTGGTTTTGTGAATATGAAGGAGGTCCTGATGGGGTGATCTGAGGCCTTGTAGGCCCTACAAAGGTCACTCTTACAAAAAGTCTGTATGAGACATAGAAGACAGAGCTAGAGCTCTGAGGTGTTATACTTTGGTACTGGAACTCAGGCCCTCGACTGGCTTTGTGAGCTTTTCGAGCTGGGTCATGTTTGGACAGGTACATACCAAAGGAAACATTGCATTCAATTATGGACATAACAAAGGAGGAGTAAACAGGTGTGGCAACATACTTGAAACTGAAGGAAATACCCATCTAGGTCAAATAAAAAGATTTCCTACCAGCCATGACTATTTGGCGTTGAACGCAGAACTCATTGGCAACAAACATTCCCAAGTCTGCATCTCTTTTGAGGGATTTACAATTAATTGGGTAAAAGCAAAGGTATCTGTTAACAAATATTACAGATAAAATGAATGTTTATTTTATAAACAAAAGTGCCAACAACAAAGACAGTTTTTGTTTACTTAAAGAATACAAAAGTGTAGAACTGTCTCATCCTTCAGCTGCAGTGCAGCTGCTCTACATGGATGTACTATATTAAAAATGGAGTAATGATGTTTGGTTTCAACTGCTGTACGTGGATGTACTATATTAAAAATTGAGTAATGAAGTTTGATTTCAGCTGCTCTATGTGGATGTATTATATTAAAAATGGAGTAATGAAGTTTGGTTTCAGCTGCTCTACGTGGATGTATTATATTAAAAATGGAGTAATGAAGTTTGGTTTCAGCTGCTCTACGTGGATGTACTATATTAAAAATGGAGTAATGAAGTTTGGTTTCAACTGCTCTATGTGGATGTATTATATTAAAAATGGAGTAATGAAGTTTGGTTTCAGCTGCTGTACGTGGATGTACTATATTAAAAATGGAGTAATGAAGTTTGGTTTCAGCTGCTCTATATGGATGTACTATATTAACAATGGAGTAATCAGTTTGGTTTCAGCTGCTCTACGTGGATGTACTATATTAAAAATGGAGTAATGAAGTTTGGTTTCAGCTGCTCTACGTGGATGTACTATATTAAAAATTGAGTAATGAAGTTTGGTTTCAGCTGCTCTATATGGATGTACTATATTAAAAATGGAGTAATGAAGTTTGGTTTCAGCTGCTCTACGTGGATGTACTATATTAAAAATGGAGTAATGAAGTTTGGTTTCAGCTGCTCTACGTGGATGTACTATATTAAAAATGGAGTAATGAAGTTTGGTTTCAGCTGCTCTATGTGGATGTATTATATTAAAAATGGAGTAATGAAGTTTGGTTTCAGCTGCTCTATGTGGATGTATTATATTAAAAATGGAGTAATGAAGTTTGGTTTCAGCTGCTCTCGTGGATGTATTATATTAAAAATGGAGTAATGAAGTTTGGTTTCAGCTGCTCTACGTGGATGTACTATATTAAAAATGGAGTAATGAAGTTTGGTTTCAACTGCTCTATGTGGATGTATTATATTAAAAATGGAGTAATGAAGTTTGGTTTCAGCTGCTGTACGTGGATGTACTATATTAAAAATGGAGTAATGAAGTTTGGTTTCAGCTGCTCTATGTGGATGTATTATATTAAAAATGGAGTAACGAAGTTTGGTTTCCGCTGCTCTACGTGGATGTACTATATTAAAAATGGAGTAATGAAGTTTGGTTTCAGCTGCTCTACGTGGATGTACTATATTAAAAATGGAGTAATGAAGTTTGGTTTCAGCTGCTCTATGTGGATGTATTATATTAAAAATGGAGTAACGAAGTTTGGTTTCCGCTGCTCACGTGGATGTACTATATTAAAAATGGAGTAATGAAGTTTGGTTTCAGCTGCTCTACGTGGATGTACTATATTAAAAATGGAGTAATGAAGTTTGGTTTCAGCTGCTCTACGTGGATGTATTATATTAAAAATGGAGTAATGAAGTTTGGTTTCAGCTGCTCTACGTGGATGTACTATATTAAAAATGGAGTAATGAAGTTTGGTTTCAGCTGCTCTATGTGGATGTATTATATTAAAAATGGAGTAATGAAGTTTGGTTTCAGCTGCTCTACGTGGATGTACTATATTAAAAATGGAGTAATGAAGTTTGGTTTCAGCTGCTCTACGTGGATGTACTATATTAAAAATGGAGTAATGAAGTTTGGTTTCAGCTGCTCTACGTGGATGTACTATATTAAAAATGGAGTAATGCAGTTTGGTTTCAGCCAAGTCTAGAATATGCCAGGAAGATATCAAGTTACCTCTTTCCATCTTAAATAATCTAATTGTAGGTTCTGTTCAGTTTTGGCAGGTAAATAAAGGATGCATGTCTTCATGTCTAGTCAGTGAGACTCATGGTGGGATTGGTCAGGGATGGGGGTTATGAAAGAGCAGCCGAAGAATGCAACACATCTGGAAAAAAATTATGAAAAAATGTTTTTTTGTAGGACTATACGATTTACTGTCTGCCACTAAATATGAAAAAAAGGTCAAAACATGCATGAGTCGTAGTTATTCACATAGGTTAGCCAGATTATAGGTGGTAATTTATGGGAGATGCAATTAAGGGGGACTGTGAGAGACCATTTTTAATTATTTTACTGTATTGATATATAATCATGGAAGTTAGTGGCCATGATTCTGTTTCAGTAATTCATACATAAAACATTTTATAATGAATCATAGAGCTGAAAACACTAATGGGGACCCAAATTGGCACAAAGATCTAAACAGGTTTCTAGGGAGCCTGCCCTTGATCCGGCTCATCATGGCAGCCATCTGAATGCAAATTATTCCAGGAAAAACTATGCCTTTGCAATTCTAATTTCCTTTTTATGGTCCATGTCAATAATCTCTGTTAATTCAGAAATTGCCAGTTCAGTTTTAAATTTCCATTTTCTAATTATTGTTTTTATAGCAACTGTACTTATCAATTTTTTAAATGCTTGTTTGTATTGTAACTTTTTAGTCATATCCTAACAGTCATTAGTGACTTTATAATCATCACTGCTTTTCCAAGCATTTTTTTCAGTATCATATTTGCAGCTTTAGTTTATATGTCTATGTATCTAGTAGGACCAACAAATATGTTCACATGTTCCGTGAGTCCCTGTATCACAGCCCCAGCATGTTAGATCTACTGTTTGTGTGCATTTGTGGCAACATTGCTGAGGTGTAGTGTAATTAGTGAAAATATTTCCAGGCAAACAATGTAAACTTCCTGAATTTTATTTACTGGCAAACAACACATATTCTCAGATTTTAATATCTAATGCTTCTTCCATGTATTTGACCCAGATTTGTTTTAGTTTGCTAACTGCCTTACCTTTTGGACCTCCCCATGCTTTAAACATTCTACTTAACATCCTTGACCCAGATTTATTTTAGTTTGCTAACTGCCTTACCTTTTGGACCTCCCCATGCTTTAAACATTCTACTTAACATCCTTGACCCAGATTTGTTTTAGTTTGCTAACTGCCTTACCTTTTGGACCTCTCCATGCTTTAAACATTCTACTTAACATCCTTGACCCAGATTTATTTTAGTTTGCTAACTGCCTTACCTTTTGGACCTCCCCATGCTTTAAACATTCTACTTAACATCCTTGACCCAGATTTGTTTTAGTTTGCTAACTGCCTTACCTTTTGGACCTCTCCATGCTTTAAACATTCTACTTAACATCCTTGACCCAGATTTATTTTAGTTTGCTAACTGCCTTACCTTTTGGACCTCCCCATGCTTTAAACATTATACTTAACATCCTTGACCCAGATTTGTTTTAGTTTGCTAACTGCCTTACCTTTTGGACCTCTCCATGCTTTAAACATTCTACTTAACATCCTTGACCCAGATTTATTTTAGTTTGCTAACTGCCTTACCTTTTGGACCTCCCCATGCTTTAAACATTATACTTAACATCCTTGACCCAGATTTATTTTAGTTTGCTAACTGCCTTACCTTTTGGAGCTCTCCATGCTTTAAATATTCTACTTAACATCCTTGACCCAGATTTGTTTCAGTTTGCTAACTGCCTTACCTTTTGGACCTCCCCATGCTTTAAACATTATACTTAACATCCTTGACCCAGATTTATTTTAGTTTGCTAACTGCCTTACCTTTTGGAGCTCTCCATGCTTTAAACATTCTACTTAACAGTTTCTTAACCATTGGGTTATCACCCATAGCAGTCATCAATAATGACATCATGATATGCGATATCCACTCCAACAAATCACTTGTTCAAAAGTGCTTTGGGGATTGGTATAATGGTTAAGGTGTTTACCACACAGTCACAAGTTACAGGGTTTGGTTCTAACCTATAAAAGTGAAATTGGCTAGGATTTAAATGGTGCACAAGGGAAGCTTACCTAGGAACATCCCTTCATATTCTAGACTCAAGTAACTATTTAAGCTAAATGTCTGTCTGATTTGATTCCCAGTGTTTCATACATCACTGTGTCTCAGCTCTTCCCTGTATATTACCTATATCCTTCTCTCTTTTCAGAGCCTCAGTTTCTCCTCTTGCTATGACACCAATGTCAGGTTGGAGAACATTACTCCTTTGTCCCAAATCATTTTCAGTCAGTAACTGTTTTAAGGTCCCCATGGCTTCAGCACATAAGGAAGCTTACCTCTACTTCCACATTATAATTGAAAATAGACTCACAAATGTTTCCTGGTTACTCCTACTTAAATTATTTGCGTACTTCCAATCAGTTTTATAAAGGTCCATCTGCAACAAATATAAGATTTTCAGTTGAACTGCTTCATGATATTGATATGGATTCAGTAATCCCAATTCATCCAATTCTTTTTCGTCCACAGTTTCCCTGGACACTCCATAGATTTTCCACCTTCTCACATGAAATCTAGCAACACACTTTTAAATGATTTCAAAAAGTGACCTGGAGTAGGACTGAAGAATAAAATAGACCAGTACTTGTATTTGCTGACCTGCTTCATTTTCTACCATTTTCTATGTCTTTAACAGAGTTCAGCCTCCTCATTAATTTTTTTTCAAAAGTCATGGTCACCGAGTTCTGCACTGATTTTTCCAACCAAATTTTCAAATATTTATTATGGGAATATTCCCACAAAAAAAAAAAAAAACAATATTCTTGTCTCTACCTTCACACATGTCAATCATAGCATTGAGATTTAAGCTTCAGGGAACCTCTTCACAGCCAAACATTCAGTCAAACAAAGCTGTCATTTTTACACTGCATATATAATCTATACATCTTATCCAAGTCACTCAAAAAAGACCAAATATCATAACAGCAGACAATGATAACACAGAATTACCATTCTGCAGTAACCCAAGCTAGCTAATTTCAATAATTCAAACTAAGACCAGCTTGTATTCATTTGTGTCAACACCATATTTAATTACTAATACCATTAAGTGTAAGACAGAAACCAGTGCAACTTTAATAAATATTTACAAATTTTCATTATGATTTTGACATTAGAATTTCAACATGAATGGAGAAATATCATCCAGGCTGCATCTGGGGAAACAGAATCAAAAATGGATCTAGCTCATACAATCATTGCTATAGCATTTTTAACAGCTGCTGTCAAATGTACAGCTGTAATCATCTCAACATTTCAGATGGCTTACATGTTGTACAATGAAAAAAAAGAACCAACAAATCGTTTTTGGAAATGGAATCATATTAGATTCCAGGGAAAGAAGAGAACAAGAAATGACTGGGGACAATGGAGAATAGATAATAATGCTAGGGGTAACTACAAGAAAACTAAATGGCATTGAAAGGTGTGACTTTTTTAAATAATTTAGTGCTTAACCTATCTGACTTTGATGTCTCAGAAATGGCTATTTCTGTTTTAAATTTGGGATTATAATTTATCCCTACAGCCTTGCCTAGGCTACATGTGCTTAAAAGCAAATTGTTTCAATTAAGTAGGAAATTGCACCTTACTGATTATTTTAATAAGCAAGATTCTAATAATGGTAATTTGACACAGGATACTGATGAAAGTTTGAATGAATCATTTTATTCATGTGTTTCTTATAAAAATGATTTTCTGAAGCTGGGATAAATCCTTATAGCACATTAAATACTTATAATTCAAAGCAAATCTTTGTTTATACCTCCTTTTACAAATGTTAAGATACAAAATTGTATTTCTGTTTTGAATTTTGAAGTGGAAAAAATGTATTTTGAATTTACTCAAGATAAAGAAAATGTTACATACAATCTAACTAAAGAACAATGATTAGCCTTCAGAGAATTGTGTGCAGATAGAAGGCTGGTAGTGAAATGTTATGATAAAGGAAATCAAATAGTTATCTTGAATTACATACAATATTTAAAATGTGCCATGCTCATCTGGATGATAATGAAATATATGAAAAGTGTGAGATGGAACAATATTATGCAGCAATCCAGAATTATGAAAATTTATTACAAAATGGCCTGCATTTGGGATATTTTATGAAGAGTGAGATTATTAAGAAATTTAGCATTGGTAATACATTTATAGCTTTATTCTACTGTCTGCCAAGGACACATACATTTCTCCAAAATTTAAGTTGTAGACCAATAGCATTGTCGGAGAAGTATTTTTTGAAAATATTTGTATCTTATTGTATGAATATTTAAAAACTTATGTAGTAACCCTACCATCTTATATTAAAGATAATCAATGTTTTCTGCAAAAAAAATAGTGAAAATGTTTGGGATAATAATATGTATTGGTTATGTTTGGACATCAAAAGCTTGCATACCAATATACAACACAGTGATGGAATACAAGCACTTTTGTATTTTTGGGAGACTCACCTTTAGCCCATTTTATGATAGAATTAGTAGACATTTGTCCAAACCCCCCCCCAAAAAACTATTTTCTGTTTAACAACAATGTGTATCACCAATCACAGGGTGCAGCAATGGGGGCAGCTTTCGCCCCCATGTAAGCGAATATGGTGATGGCAAAATTTGAAAGACAACACACACACACACACACACACATATATATATATATATATATACATATATATATATATATATATTATATATACTCATGATTTCTACAAAGTTTATGTAGTCCAGTATTTTAGATTCATTGATGATCTTATTTTCCTGTGTAAGGGTTAACAAAGATGGAGCAGAATTGCTTGTGAATGATTTACAAACTAATAATTTTGGCTTTAAATTCCATGGCATACAAATGGGAAAGTAGGTTACTTTTTTGGATATTAATATTAATGGCCTTAGTACCATAATTCATAGAAAATTTGAATATAATAACTCTTTCCTTTTTGGTAGCAGCTGTCATCCTCAGCATTTGATATCGGTAATGCCATATAATGATTTTTTAAGAATAAACAAATTATGTTGTTCTAATAGTGTTTGTGAAAAAGAATTAATACTGGCAGAAAAAAAAATGTTTGTGGAAAGAGGGCATGATTCTAATATGGTAAGACTAAGTAAAGAAAAAGTACTAAATGAGAGGTATGGTAGGACTAACATTAATGATAATAGAGTTGAAATTGGTGGGGTTAAGGAAAAGAAAAAAAAGAACAGAACTATAGACATAACAATAAGAATAAGAAAGATGGTAGAGAGGTGTATTTTGTTACTACTTTTAATATTTTATCTGAGAATATTGTAAAAGTAGTTAACAATATTGGCCCATGTTAACAAGAGACAAGGATTTAAGAGATTTGCAGAAAATTTAGCAGACATGATAGTACATAATCACTTTTTGCCACCAGATGTCATCATGAATATTGGGCTAGGTAATAAGAACACAGGTACCTTAATATGTAATAAATGTAGTATTTGTAAATATATAGTGAATACATTTCCTAGAATTAATAACATTACGTTTTTTTCTAAAGGTGCATATATGTGCAATACTGAGGTTGTAATTTGTATTACATAGGCGAGACAGGTAGAGCTTTCAAATCTCGCCTTCGAGAACATATTCGTGACATCAAGAATAAAAAGTTGGAAAGTCCTTAAGGTAGTCATTTTGCGTTGGAACATAATGCTAATCCCCAAAATTTAAAAGGCGGTATTTTAGAGAAAATGGAAGTATACTTAGGGGAATTTGCAAATGTTATGAATAAGCAGTTAAAAAAGGAAACTTTTTTTATTTTAAAATATAACACTTTGGAACCCTTTGGATTAAATAAGGAATGCGATTAGAAATATGTGATCTGAATAACTGGATAATTGTTTAATTGCTGAGACATATAGGATATTTAAGGAGAAGTGGAAATTCTGCATTTTAAACTCTTGGAAGGCCTGATGCCAAAGCACTAAGTTTGTAATAAAATTGGTGTTCTGGAGGTCCATGACTTTGGTTGGTTGGTTGTTTTTTTCATTTTATTTTGTACTAGTTTTACTAGTCATTGTGGTTTATATGTTGTAAAACAACTGATTCTAGACCGAATCAATTTTCAGTTTCAGATTTGACCAGTGCCCTTAAAGGAACATTTATCTCTGACAAGTTCTGGTACCCCTGAGAAGTGTAAGCAGGCCCATTACTTACTTTTATTACAGATTTTTACCTAATTTCATAATGTATGCAAAGTAATCTGCAATTCAGAATCCATTTTGCTGACATATGCAAAATGAACTTCAACGTCAATCCAATTTACACAGACTTTTTGTGGGAAATGCCTTCAGGACATTTAATTCCTTAAAGCACCATATAATATATTCCTTCAGAGTTTTCTATGCACTAAGTGGCAGTGTGAGTGATTCATTAGCTGCAGCTGTTTGTTAGGCTGTGTCAGTTGTGTCCATGTGCCCCCTGTCCACCTCAATAATGCCTGCTTTAGGAAGTCTGGGTAGGGACAGACCTTGCTGACTGTAACCAAAGGAAATGGAACCAGTAGGCCTTTTGTTCTATGAAGATAAAAATGGAGTTGTCTATGTACATCCAAAAGACTGAGCATGTATTCTCTTTTGTTAGCAAAGTTGAGAAAGGAAAGGAATTTTCCAGGATAAAAATTTTAAATCAGATATAGTTGATGGTTCAAAGGGTTTCTGAGTTAACCTTTGCAACATGACTGTCAAATCCCTGGGATGGGTGAGGTCATTCACTGGGGGCCTAAGCAGGAAAGTACCTTTGAGAAAAGCCTTGCACATGGGCATCCAACTGACCCCATCCAACCTCAACCCTAACCCCACACCATATCTTAAAAAAAACTCTCTGTAACACTGCCACTAAACAGGACATGCTTAGACACTCAAACATGCATCAACACACAATACAAACATAAGATCTAACTCCTTACCTAACCACAACCTTAACCTTAAAATACATGCACTCGCATGTAAGCACACAACACATATACACTTAATTAACCCTTAGCCTAACCCCAACACCCAAACATGCAAACACTCCAATCCCTTCCCACTCCCCACTCACTAGTATGAAGAACCGGCACTTTAAGATATCATTTGACTATCTGATTGTTTGACAATCTTGACCACACACAGAATTTGTGAACAAAGCAAGGTTTGACAAAACACGTGGCAACTCTCATAATATACAGAGATGACATAATAGTAGTCAGACAGTTTGAGGAATTTATAAAGGGGTTTTAGAGAGGCTATGAGTGAAGAAGTGGCAGGACTGTGGTGGAAGTAGAGTAGAAGAAGATTTTAGAAATTAGAGATGGAGTTGATTTTAGACAGAGAGAGAGAGAGAGAGAGAGAGAGAGAGAGAGAGAGAGAGAGAGGGAGACAGAGAGTGTGATTTAGGAATGGTGAAAGGTTGGGAGAGGTATAATTGTATCAGAGTAATACATATAGATGGGTGTATAGGTCAAAATGTATAAGGAGTAAGCCCTAGTCATTTGGTGGTGTACAACTGGGAGGGGAAGATATCATATATGTCCAGAAAATGCACTGACATGTTTATGTGTCCAGGTGTGAAAAGCATGATCAACAGAGCCAAGGGGCTGAGAAGCACACATTCATTTATGTGTTCATTCATTCATTCATTAATGCCAAGAAGTGTTTGATTCAGTAATAAGTACGTTACTCTCATTTATGAGAATGCATTATTAATAATCAAAGAGACCTATATTGTTTTCTGTATCTAATAGTTTTAAGGCTCCAGTATCATCACTTTTGTTTATTTATGTATGTTTCACCTGCGTTTTCACATTTAGTAGCTGTAGTCTGTTTTCAGTGTATGTTAGTATATTTATTGAAGATTGTGATTACCAGGGCTTCATCTAAAGTACATCAGCCAATTCACCATTTCTTGTTCAGCATCAGGAATAGCAGCTGCAAATGTAATCAAGAGTTCATAAACTAAAACCAAAAGGGACAACTGTCCTATACCACACTGTCTCATATTAAATTAATGAGTTGTGCTATTATGCTCATATAAATTGGGATGTGCAGCTGAGATATATATTTCTGTGTTGAGAAATACCACTCCAGAGAGCTAACAAGCTCTGCATTCCCAGCCATCAGCCTCCATACCTAACATTCAAAAAACAGGGCGGAACCCTCCAGGTCAGTTTCAGAAGAGCATCCTTTGCTTCCTCTCCTGTCATATGGTTATGAAGATCTCCAGTAATCCCCCCAGATTACTCCCAGCAAGGGAACCACTGTATCCCTGATGACAGGCAGGTCTAGTGTCCACTTGTGACCCATCACCAGATGTTTCTGTTATGGTCCACCTTTTCCAGTACTACAACTGGATTTGCAGAACAATGACTCAATGGAAAAAATGCTGCACACAAATGGAAGCAACACATTTATAGCTCCACTGTGAGCTGCCACAGATGACATACACATCCTACTGCTGGTATTGTCACTACCGCCTCTTGTGGAATCCGACCATGTTCAGTTCCTCCACAACTGCAAAATGAGAAGCTCATCTAAACAGCTGTGTAAAACAGATCATATAATAACAAAGCAATACTGTACAAAGATTAAAAATGTTTTTACAATAAATAAAATATCTTTGGTTGTCTCTCCCTAATCTCTGTCTCTTATTTTGCGTACAGGGTAGAGTGGTGCTGTCTCCAGTCAGTTTAATGGTGGTACCACTGATCATGGGTGATGTCATTTGCATCACTCATCATCCTGATAAACTCATGCCAGGCAAGTTATCTTTTTCAAGGACCATCAAACTACCCACACAGACATTCCTGGGAATCCCTATGCAGGAAATTCAAGAGATCCTTGCTCCCCTGGCACATTGTGCTGGAGCTCTGCATTACACAGTGCTTGAAGACTTCATGATCTCTCAGTCAGATCAGCATGAGTAGCAAGATAGAAGCTCTCGTGTGCACAAAGACATCACTTGTCATGCAATGCAGCAGTGCACTATTGTGTTATATTATCTCTATAACACAGCACTGTGGCCCCACAGATGTACAGGTACTATATAGCAAGCATACTGGTCACATGTTTCAGGATTAGAGTGACAAGTATGGCTAATGCCAGAATGATATGATAGTACAATGCACTATAGCTGCAATTCAGAAACAGTGTCACTGAGTAGCCATATTAGAATATAACTACTGGGCTAAATGGCCCTGTCAGCATGGTATAAAGTGCCAGCACCATCTTCCACACCCTTGCTCAATGGTACACAGCTGTGAAACAAAGGAATTCAGTACAGATTCCACAGACTTGCAGCTTTACAGAGTTAAGGAATGAGTTAGACCATTGAGGAAGGAGTCTTGCATGCTAAAGGCTGTCAGCAAGAACAGCACACTTTATGGTGGATGTTGTTTACATTGAAGCAGATGTTGTGATATACAAGTCACAGGGACCATGGGAAACAGGCATGGCACTGCAGTGTCTGTCTCTGGTTTTTGAAGGGGCAGCTGTGAACAGTGGAATCATTGGAAAGGAGATGACATAGGGAGGTTAGGGTTCCAGGGACACATACTGAGTGATGATTACAGTATGTAATGCATATATGCATGAGGAAGCCAGTGCATAGCACTAATTGAAAAGGGTATGCATTTAGGTAGGCTGTGGAAAACTTCAATTGCAGTACATAAACAGGTGCAAAAAAGAGGGGGGGGGGAACAGTAGCCAGAAGTATGGTCATCCTACAGCATATGGTAGACACATACTGGAATTGCCAACTGATAGAGGCAACTACTATAACATTCACAGCCCATGAGAATGAAGACAAATTATTTGCTGAGTGCTGCTGGAAGATTCTGCTCAAAAGACACTAATGAAATAGCTTGATCACATGTTCCACACTGAGTTGTTTGTTTTAGCAGAATGCTTTAATGGGTAGCTCTCAATGGTCTCTGAATTTTGTTTCATATTTTTGCTTTGCCACTCATAATATTTTAGATTTTTTTTAGTAAATTACATCACAGTAGCTGGCACCTCGGCATTTCGTAAAAATCTACTGCCAATCATTAGCGGACCGGAGTTCCGCTGTGGCGACCCCTTACCGGGAAAAGCCGAAAGACAAACAACTAAGGATTACAGCCAGTCAGTTATGCCAAGCATAAGCATTTCGAACTTCTTATTCTTCAGAAAATACATTTTGATGTAAAACATGTTCTGTTAACTTTATAAATGAATTAGAGGAATGTTTAAAAATTGTCCTTGATTTTAGGTATTGTCCCTAATTCATTTTGGCTGTGTCCATTAATATTGCACTAAGATGTTAAGAAGCATTTTTCTTTTCATCACAGTAAGAAGGTGTGCACAATCCAGAGTGGCTATAACTGCTGGTGGAGGGCTGTTTAGGATGAATGTAACTTACTCTCTTGTTTGCTCATTTTAAACAGTCTGTCTTTACAGGACTAATGTGCATTTGTTTGAAATACTTTAGAATACTTTACTCTCTGGCTACTGTTTGTGTGAAAAAAGTTGAAACTGTCCTTAATTTCACGGAATGTTGATGATTTTTTTGCCTCATATCTTTGGTCTTTTCCTTGTGTGGTTTTCTGAAAACTCATTGAGGATTATTGTCATGCATACATTATCACTACCCGTAGCAATCTGCACTGCACAATATACTAAATGTCTATGAACTCATATTTTTAGGTGTGTTTAGCTTACAGCAAGAATGCAATTATTACCATCTAATATAATTCTAAGAGAGTACCCCAAAGGGGTAATTTTATGTCATTGTTATATTTGAGTAAAGGAAGATACATAGGTTCATAGGTTCATAGGTAGTTACTAGGCTATTAGCCCTAGAGCCTATATAAGCCTAGACAAAAAGGTACCCTGGCTTTCGACACCCAAGAAAATTATTTTCCCGTGCCCCTGTCGAGCAGAACAACAGAAGTGATCCCTGGGGTGAATTTCCTATTTCCCATCCAATCATCAAGATTTTTCTTGAAGAGTGCTAATGAGGAGCTCTGTTTGACATAGATAGGTAGTCTGTTCCAGAGCATGGGAAGTCTCTGGGACAGGAATCTATCCCTCCAGCATGTTCTGTTTATTGTGGTGACAAGGTTTAGGTCCCTAAGGCGTGTAGCTCGGAGGGATTGGGATTTCTTTAAGTGGAGCATGTCCAACAGCTCTGGGTTTGACATAGCTTTGTATGTTAGGCAGAGATTGCCTCTGAGTAGGCGATATTTGACGGAGTAAAGCTGGAGTTTTTTTAGATGGTCTGCGTAGAGCATCTGTTTGAGGCCAGTAATCCTCTTTGTGAGGTATTTCTGTGGCCTTTCCAGTTGTTGTAGATGTCTTGTGAGGTACATACCAAAAGGGGCATTGTACTCTATAATGGGTCTAATGAGTGATGAGTAGAGGGCAACAATGACCTCTTTTTTTCTGGATGAGAAACCTTTTGTGATGAGGTGAGCCACATAGAAGGATTTCCTGACCACTGTGGAGATGTGATTATCAAAGGAGAGACTACTGTCCACCTGTGTCCCAAGGTCTCATCACATTTTTGGCATTAAGTAGACTACCAGCTATGTGGTAGTTCATGGGTACAGAGTTTTTACCAAAGGGGATGACAATGCACTATTTGGCATTGAGCTTCAGGCCATGGCTTTGACACCAGGCATCTGTCTCAGTGAGGCCCTTTTGTAATATGTCCACATCGTTAGGAGTTTCGATTATGGCTCCTAGTTTGCAGTCATCTGCAAACTTTGTTAGCTAAAGACCTTCTGTGTTAGACTGTACTTCAGTGAAGTAGATACCAAACAGGAGAGGACCCAGGACTGAACCCTGTGGTACTCCATTTGTCACTGGTCTGAAGTCAGATTTGGAGTCTGCTACTTTCCCAGTGTGGGTTCTGTCTGTGAGCCAGTTGGCAGCCCATCTTGTGACATAGGGATTTATACCTAGTTTAGTGAGCTTATCTATAATTCCATAGTGGGGGGGTGGTGTTGAAAGCCTTGGCAAGCTCTAGATAAGCTGTGTGAACCACCTTACCCTCATCTATGGCTTTGGTGACTGCTTCAAAGAAGTCAGTTAGATTTAGGAGACATGATCTGCCTTTTACAAACCCGAACTGGGTAGGGTCCAGAGTTTGGAGATTACTAATTTCTTTGTTTATGAGTTCCATGATGATACATTCCATAGCCTTGCAGACCAGGCTCATCAGGCTAATGGGGCGGTAGTTCCCGGGGTCCGTCGTGGCTCCCTCTTTGTGGAGTGAGATAACCATTGCGGTGTGCCATGCAGTGAGCACAAAGCCTGAGGTGAGGCTATGATTGAACATGGTACTTAGGTAGGATGCCAGTTCATTCTGTAGTTCATGTAGCATGCAGCCTGGGATATTGTCAGGTCCCATGGATGCTGTGTTCTTGACTTTGGAGAGTGTGTTTTTTACCTGTGCAGCAGTGATTACAGGAACTTTGAATTCTTCCGGTATAGAGATGAGCCCTCTAGGGGGTGAGAGGGGGGTAAAGTTAGCACTGAACATATCTGCCAGGATGTTGGCAATATCAGTTGGTTCTGTATATTTAGTACCATTGTGCTGTAACTCAGAGCAGATCTGAGTGTTGCCATTGAGAATCTTGACATAGCTATAGAATGCTTTGTGGTTGTCTTTAGAGTCAGTGGCAATTTTGTTTTCATAACTAGCTTTGGAAGATTTTATGAGGGATCTCAGCTTCTTACTGAGGTTGACCAGGGAGTTCCTACAGTCATGGGATTTTACTCTTTTTTGCAATAGTTTCTTTCTTCTGTTGTAGAGTTTGTTTATGGCAGAGGACCACCAGATTGGCTTCCTTTTTTTGGAGGATAGCATCTTGGTTCTATCAAGGATAGCATGATCCATGCACTCATGTAAGTGCTTATAAAGTGCAATTGTATAGGATTCAGCAGTCGTGCCTCTATTGTCCATCTGGATGGGTGTCATGAAGTTTGTCACTTCTGTCTTAAGAAGTGTGAAGTTGGCTTTGGAGAAGCTTTTTATGGTGGTTCCCTAATTGGGGGTGGAAGGTGGGATGTGGATGTCTAGGGTGATTAGCTTGTGGTCGGATCTGACCAACGAGGAATTGATCTCTGGTGTGGAACACTGGTTGCCCATGTTGGTAATGACCAGGTCTAGGATATTGCTGCCCCTGGTGGGGGCGTGAATAAGTTGATCCAAGGTGTTGGAATTTATGAATTCCAGAAAACGTTGAGCAAAAGAGTTGGTACATGAGTAGTTTTCCCAGTTAATGGTGGGGTAGTTGAAATCACCCATTATTACTTACATGTATGGATTTGTTAACAGCCCTAGATAAGATCCTTAACAGAAGTGTTAATAAATGTTATTTCTATCAGACTGGTAGGTTTTTATTACTGTGAATAAATAGCAAGTACCCAATAGGGGGAACTACCCAAGATAAGCTTTTACAGTAATCTATTAGTTTGTTGTAGTTATGGCTTGAATTGTTAATATCATTACAAATTTGTTCAAAAGGATGTTATAAGCATTTCTTCTTTAGGAGTTTGAAAAAGAAAAAAATGGAACCTCAAGTGCCAGTACAAGGCAAAGCCAAATGAAGTGACTCTGGCTGAACCTTCTGCAGCAGCATTATATAAATCATGCATGATGAGGCAGGTTATGTTCAGATCAGCTGAAGATTAAGAGATACAATACATGCATCATGAGGCAGGTTATGTTCAGATCAGCTGAAGATTAGGAGATACACAACATGCGTCGTGAGGCAGGCTATGTTCAGATCAGCTGAAGATTAGGAGAGGAGTTTGTCTTTAATGGATCCAGGTGGCAACTGTTCAGCATTCTAGTGAATTTCATTGAAAATAACATGTTCAAAATCCACCATGCATAACAGATAATTAAACACCATAAAGTAAAAGTACAGGAGTCACACCTGCTTTCCTAGTCTGTCCACCACCAATAATTCTCCATCTGTGGTATGCTCATGCAGTTTCTAAGATAGTTACTACCCTCTTAAAGGCAGCTGTAGAAGCAAAGGTGGCTTAAGCATCTGTGTCCAGAAAGTGCAGTCTCTTCGGGGCCAGAGTATGCAGATACCCTTCTTAGGAATAGAGGCCACCATAATGTGTTTCCATAAGCTACCTTGATGATATAATTTAGTAAGTGCAGAAAAGCAGGAGTGAATTAGAAGGAATGATGGGGCAGACCTACATGCCTTCTGCAGCTACCAGTACAGGAAGTAATCTGGATCAGTGGGCCATCTACCAGCTGCATCATTTCTGGAGGGATAGATTCATCACCCAAAGACTCCCTATGCTGTGGAATAAAATCCCGGTATATGTGAGGCAGAGCACCTCGCTGGCCTTGTTCAAGAGAAATCTTGACCAATGGATGGATTACCTCAGTGTCACTGCTCAACAGAGGCACAGCAAAATAATGGGTATAGTTCCCCATACTAAAGGGGTGGCGTAAGCCACAAAACTATGGGCTAGGCTTGTAAATGCCCTCGGGCAGATAGCCTAGTATGAACCTATGAACCTATGAACCTATAAATACTTCAGGTATTTGTAATCATCAGGAGAATGCAGAGTGAGGCTAGTCCAAGGGAAAAATATAATAACAAGAAAGTGCTGGGAGACACAATTCTCAGAAAAACAAATAGAAAGTAAGAAAAAGATGCTGGGATATTGCAAAGATACAAAGAAAAACAAAGAAAGGCTTTACTGTCAAAATTCCTCACATTTTTATTTAAACCTACTAAAGGCATTTGAAGGCTATTTTCCTAGACTGAACTCTGAGCATGGCAATGGATATCTATTGAGACATGGCGCTGTGATGCATTATGGGATGGTAGAAGGCATTTGCTGAGCAGTCCTAATGCTTGACAACCTTAGTCCTATTTTTATGGAGGGTGGACCTCTTCTTACCGAATCATTAGTTTCAAATTGTAGTATCTGATGGAGACTTTCACCACTATTTATAAACTTCTGTAGGAAACTGCATGACTAGTGGGATGTGATGACATTGGGCTCAAGTGGCTTTTATTACTGATCCAATTCTGTCAGATACAGCTCCAGTTGGACTTCATTAAAACATATGAAATACATCTATAGAAGCCTGCCTCACAGGTGAAGACATTAATAAAAACAAAAGTTAGTACATGCTGGCACAGCTCTCAAACTAGTTTACCAAAAGCTTTGTGCCCTTTATGGTACCAAACAATAACTTACTCCAATATTTACAACAAAGTTACACAATTTATGCAGTTACAACAACATGGATGCAAGGAGATATCTGTCCCTAGTGTTAATATAGAGGACTGACTTCACTTCCTTGTTTTTTTGTGAAAAATGTAAAACAAACAAAAAAAGCACTAAGCACTTAAATGTTACAATATTTAGCAACAGTAGCAAACGTTCTAAAACTTCAGATGTTAATTCCTCTTCTATGAAAGTACTGAAGAAACAAATGCAAACAAGGTTAGTCACTGGAATAACTAAGCTTTAATTTATGTTAAGTGCTTTTTCCACCAACTGGACTTCATCAGATCAACTTTTAAAATGTTGGACTGTTTTTACTGCTGCTTAATACTGTAGCATTTAAGTGTTTTTAATTTTTCATTTTTCACAAATAACACGCAAGTGAAGTCAGTCCTCTTCCATAAAGCTGGGAACAGCTATCTCCTCACATCTCTGTTGTGGTTTTTGTACTTGTTCATCCTGTGACTCACTTTTTGTAATACACAGGATTCCTGGATATGAGGGAGATTTAGCAGTCATTGGTGATCTTTGTCATTTGAAAATCAATACATTTGAGGTGCTTCATAGTGCTGAGATACTGACCAACTACTTAATAATATGCTGAGCAAGCTACAAACAATACATAATCAAACAGCTATCAATTAATCAAGCAACCAATCCGTCATTTGGTCAATAATTCACTAATTCAGTCAGTCGTTTAAAGAACAAATCACAAGGCTTCATGCAAAACCATAGAACAGCAATACAACATAAATGCATAAAAACATTAAAATGCACTGACAAGATGAGGGACAGATGAAAGTGGTTTAATGTAGTGCACTCAAAAGTACTTATAAGCTTCAGTAGAGACCTCCTAAAACCCGTCAAATACTGACAGACCAGAAGCCATACTGGTGCAGTACGAGGAATGAAAATGTTCATGCTCTAAAGTGTGTAAATGCTCCATAACAGCAGCCCCTTGCCCAATACCAAATAGATGCCATATAATGGTTTGCATGAATACAGCAAGTCTTGCAGACAGGAAGGACCCAGATTGTGTAAGGCTGAAAATACCATGACTGAGACCTTGAAAAACACACGCGTTCCAGAAACCAACCATGTTGGATCACTCACCTTCACAAATATTATGAGATGACCCAACACATATGAAGAAATTATATTCTGTTTATGAATTAGCAGACATCAGTTGGATTGAGTTATGCTTTTAATAAGATAGTTATTGATGTAATCTCCAACATTAATACATTACAGCTACATGACACAAGTCAAATAACTCCAATATGATACACACAAAAAAATAACAAAACATTATCAGTTAACAACTATTCTGTAATGATAGGGCAGTATTCATAATCTCAGCCTACGCCCCACTGCAGGGTTGTGATAGTGAGGAAAAGCGTGCATTCATACAGCAGTTAAAAGACCTACTAAATAAAGGAGGACAACATGAATTGGTGTTGGCAATGGGTGACTTGAATACACATATTGGGACAGACAGAAAAGTATATGAGGACTGCTTGGGTCCACATGGGTGGTGCAACAGGAGTAAAGAAGGAGACGCCATTCTAGACTTCTGTCTGGCAAATGGCTTGATTGTAGCCAACATATGGTTCAGAGAGAGAGACAGTCACAAGATCACAGACAACAGTGGCCAACATACAACTCAGGTAGACTTCCTCATTGTAAGTAAAGGGCACTGGGGTAGAATCTATGATTGCAAAATCATCCTCAGTGAAACAGTTGGCCCACAGCATAAGCCACTGCTTGCCACAATAAGCTGCAAGCAGTGGTTAGTGAAGGCTCTAAGGTCAACAGAGAACAGGTTGAAGATCTAGAAGATGACTGAAGAGAAAGCACAACAGTTCAAGGAATTACTCAGTGCTCTAGCACCCCAAGAAAAAGAGGAAATAGGTGGAGCTGAAGAAGAATGGCAGCGCCTCAAAACAGCATGCATTAGGACTTCAGAACAGATATGTGGCCAAGCCAGGTATGGAGATAAGGTACGTAAAGAAAGCTGGTGGAGGAATGCAGAAGTCCAGGAAGTTATCAAAAGAAAGGAGTATAGGAAAAAGTGGGAGACCAGACTAGGAAGGAATACTGGTTGGCTCACAAAGAAAAAAAGGGGTTGCAATAGCAAAGAATAGGGCAATGGAGGCACTCTATCACCTTCTGGAAAGTGACTCAGCAGGTGGTACAAAGAAACTATATCAGGTTGCAGGGCAAGAAAGACAAAGAAGATAGTCAGATACCCTTCATTAGGGATGCCAGCAACAACCTGCTCATCAGTCCACAGGACATAAAAGGCAGATGTTCAAAACACTACTGATGGAACAAGTGTCATTTAGACCTGGTGGACTGTTCCATCAGTAGTGTTTTGAAATTAAAAAGCTTAAGGAGGTAAAATTTTTGACTTCTTCTTAAGTTGGTTATTTAGTGACAGTCATCCACTCTATTATGTTGTCATCAGTTAGTTATAGTAGAGTGTTAAAGTCAGTTTACTGATGAGTAAATTGTTGTTCTTTTTGTGTATGGTGTTGCTGTTTTTTATATACTAGGGTGCCTTTAAAATTTTTAAGTTAATGCGTGATAATTGGTTAATGTTACCCAGCTGTTCTTATAAATTGCAGACATTCCCTTTTTGAATATGTTTCTGATGAAGTTGGCCGGTTAGGCAAACGAAAAGCGCTTTAAACAGTTTTAATAAATTTGTGGATTACCTACAGCTTTTTGCTGTTAAACTTGTGGACTTTTTAACAGTCACGTCTTAGCATACTAGTGGATTTTCAACAGTTTTGCTCTATTATTCATCAAGATGGGAGATGAGCAATTTGGATTCATATCAGGATACAGCACAACTGACCTGATGTATGCAGTGAGACAGATAGTTGAGAAGAAGCTAGAGATGAAGAAAGAGTCCATCTGAGCATTTCTAGACTTGAAGAAAGCATATGACAAGATCCCAAGAAAGCTGATTTGGGTAGTACTGGGGTGGTTTGAAGTCCAAGAAGCACTGGTAGAATTAGTGCAGGGTATGTACAGGGACCCAATGACACAAGTATGAACAGTGTTTGGACTCACAGAGGGGTTCCCAGTGGGAGTTGCATAGTTTTCACCTCTGAGCCCACTGCTGTTCATACTGGTGATGGACTACATCAGCAAACAGGTTGGAGGGGACAAATCAACAAAGTCGCTGTATGCAGATGATTTGGCATTACCAGCAGACTCTGAGCAAGAGCTTCAGCAAAGTGCAGGGAAATGGAATGCAAAACTGAAGATGCATGGGATGAAATGAAGTACAGATAAGGCACTGGTAATAGCAGGAAATGTGGGAAATCAGAGGAAGCTGAGAACTGAGATAGAAAGGAAGATACTGCAACAGGGTAATAGCTTCAAGTATCAGGGAGGGGTGGCTGAGGAGAAGTGAATTCTGAATGAAGAGGTCAAAGCTAGAAATTGAGGGGCTGCACCCAACTGGCATAGAGTGCCAGGTGTAATGTATGACAGAAGAATGCCAAAGAAGCTGAAAAATACGCTGTACAAAACAGTGTTGAGACCAGTACTACTGTGTGGTACAGAAACCTGGGCAGTAAAGGCAGAGCAGATGAGGAAGCGAGAGGTGATGGATATGAAGTGCCTGAGTTGGGTGGTAGGATGCACACTGAGCGACACACGAAGAAATGAGGACATACATGCAGAAGCCAAAGTAGCTCCAATTGCAGAAAAGATCAAAGAGAACAGATTATGGTGGTTTGGTACATGTGCAGGAAAGCAGAAGACAATCTGATGAAGAAGATTTGGGACAGATGGGAGGAAGGTAGGAGGAAATGAGGACATCCAGCAAACAGGGAGATGGATTGTGTGAGAGAAGATATGCAACAGTCAGGCATGAATTTCGAGAAAGGCAGGAGTGCAGCATAGAATCGAGAGAGATGGTGACAGTTAACTACACCCTGACCCCACGTAGAAATGGAAAAAAGGGGACTGGTGATGATGATGATGATGACGATGATGATTTAAAAAAAGCTCTTAATGAGTTGATTGATTAATTGTCTATTAAGGGTTTGGTTTCAGTATATATTCACATGTTTTAGAAAGTTTTTTGTATTACTGAAGAAGTCTGTTTGACAAAAGCGTTGATTAAAATTGTGCTATGCTAATTCCTTTGGTGTTCCTCTGTTGCCTTCAGTGTATTTTTGTTATATGATTTAAAAAATATTTTTCTTGTATAATAAGGATCTGACAAATAAGTGAATACTGATGCTACAAAGAAGCAGTTAATTTATATATTTATGAGTAGGAACGGTAGACTGCATCAGTCAAAGCAAAACACCAAATGTAAACAATAAAAGTGTTTCCCCTTCTTTTTATGATTTTAGATATCGTTTTAGCATTTTAGAGAGTATTTGCAAGTCAGTATAGAATAGGGTTGCAAAGTGATCTACTTTTTCAATCATATTTATTCATTTATCTGTTTATTTATTCTTTTATTGCCTACAAGGAGATGTTGCTTCTCTATAAAATAACTTTCCCAGTTATAAATAAACAACTTTATTGCTGTTCTTCATGATGAAGTGTCATAGTTAAAATGTGGATTATATGAATCATCACTATTAAACTGCCAGAATAATAAACACTTTTTACAATTCAAACTCATATTTTAGATTGTTTTTGTTATAAAAACAACTCACTCCTATGTTTGTCGCATCACACCATCAGGTTGACGCAAGACATGTTTTGATGTAAAACTCTGGCACACTATTTTTTTTTCACTGCAAAAAGTGGATGTTCCATTCCTTTCCATGTGAAGCAACCAAGTATACAGTGCTACAATGCTTACTAAGCACTTGATTAAAAGTACTAATAATATATAAAATTATAACAGATAAGTGCAGTCAGCAGCATGGATAAAACCAAAAGTCAGAACAATAAATTTGAAGCTACTGAAGAGATTAGTAGTCAAAGTATGCAAAAGTGATGCTAGCACAGGTCCTGTATTCATGAAGTACGCTCAGACAGTGTGCATGCTTAAGATACCAGCAAGGCTATCTGTATGCATATTTGTGAAGAGCAGCAAGTCAGTTGAATTCTTCAGTGATATAGAGCTTAACAAAGCTGGAAGCAGTGTCAGCATGCATGCATGCATGTTTCAGCCAACAAAGTAGGTGTAAATGAATCAGTTAGCAATGCTGACACTGCAACCAAATTTACCAGATTCCACCACAAAGAACAACACTTGAATCCAAAAACCAACTGAATTGCAGGAGCAACCAATTCACAATGTTTATTTAGATAAAAAATACATCCAAGTGAAACACATTAAGCGCTTTCATCTCGATCAATGGGACTTCATCAGAATAATTTCAATTTCTACCGTGATTCCATTAAATAAGCCATTTCAAACAATTAACTTCTCAAACAAAATTTAATTTAAATAAACACTGGTGGATTAATTTATCTGTATACAAAGTCTCTTTTAAAATATTATGTTAAAAACTATGAAAGTAAGACAGTTAGCCCTAATATCATGTAATACTGCTGTTTTCCATCTAAGAACACTACTAATAGAAACTTTCATTTAACCTAAATGTACCCATTGCAGTAGTTTTTAGTTGCTCTTTGACTTCTAACCAGTCATTCCATGGTCCACTATAATCATCTAACTTCATATTATCCACTATATAAAATTTAAAGGTATGACCATTGTTGACCTTGATGTGTTTATATAAGGAGTTGTGATCATCTTTCTTTTTAATGTCGTAAAAATGTTGATACAGCCTTAATTTTAATGCCTTTTCTGTTTTGCCTATGCAGAAACTGGGACATTCAACACATTGTGCCACATATACCACTCACTTACTCAGAAAGTGGTATTTAGATCTAATATGCATGTCTCCATAGCCCTCAGTGTAAAATGTATTTCTTTTCAAGACCCTGTGGCACTGATTACAATGTCCAGAAGTCCTCATACCAGGAGAGACATTAACTTAAATGTATCTCTCCAGGAGGTTTTTAATACACACACCTTTTTTATAAACAACTCTGGGTGCCTTTCCTAACTGTTGATATAAGCCACTGTTTGTGGAAAAAATATCTCAGTTTTTGACTATCACTTTCTTGATAGCTTGGAAGTCTTGGTTAAAAGTCAGAATCATAGCTCTATTAATATTAGACTGGTCACCCTGTTGATCCTTCTTCAAAAAAGCATAATCTTTTTGCCTAACAAAGGGTAATAAATCTCTTCCCATCTTTTGGTACAAACTTCTTGGGCTAATTCTTTAATAAATGCCCTAAGTTAACCTCTTCTTTTAAACATCTCTTTTAACTTGCTACATTCCTCATAAAATCCCTCATCTTGGGATACCATCCTGGCCGAGCAGACCATATGTCCCTTAACCAAAGCTCTCTTTTGAAAAAGGGGGTGCCAACTAGTAAAGAGCAAAAGTGCATTCGAATAGGTGGGTTTTCTAAAAATAGTGGCTTCAAATAATCCCTTATTCTTAGTAATCAACACATCCAAGTAATTCATTTGTTCCCCTGAAAACTTCACAGTAAATTTAAGAAAGTCTGTGGTACCGTTAATATATGAAACTAATTCCTTTAATCTGTCCACTGTGTCATTCCAAAAAAATAACGATGTCATCAAGGAATCAGCCGTAAAGGGGCCAGTATGAATTGAAAACAGAATTAAAAACATAGTTCTGTTCCTAAAAGGCTATCACCAAATTAGCAAAAATGAGGGTACAGGCTGCACCCAGGGCTACACCTGTTTTTGCCAAAAAATCTGCCCTTCACAGAAAATAAAAATATTTGTAAGTATAATTTCCATCATACCTGTAAACAAAATTGTCTGCATTGTCCATTTGACTATTCCAGACCAAATATTCATAAAACTAGTTAAGGACTAATTTATGTGGGATAACTGAATACAGTTCTTTAATATCAATAGTCACAAAGATCAGTTGACCATTGTACAGCGACTCAGTAATTCTGTTTAAAAAAATTCCACAAATCCTTAAACTGGTGGCCAATATTCATCATCTCTTTTTTAAGCTTCATATCAATAAACTTGGCTATATAACTAGTCTTTGATGATTTTGCATCTACAATAGGCCTAAATGGTGGATCATTCAAATCTTTATGTACTTTAGGAATTCCAAAAATAGAAGGTGTCCGGGGATACAGCAGTTCTTAAACAATCACATTCCTGTTTGCAAATTTGTTACTGGGTCAAAAATCATACAGCATAACATTACTCTTACAGTAAGCAATATTTCTGTCTTTAATGGAAACTTCTTCATAGGTATTGATATATAAAATAGTTAACATTTTGTGTGTATAATCATTTGAATTCATAATGATAATATCCCCACCTTTATCTGGTTTCATTAATTGGACCTGTTTATCCTTAATAATATGCTGTAATAGGGTATTTTCTTCCACAGATAGATTCCATTTTGCCTATTGTGTTGTGTCCTAAAATCGTCCTGATATCATGCTCACAGATTTTCTCAAACAGGTGTATCATGGGGTGTAATGGTGGGTTAAATGTACCTGGTCTTGCCCAACTACCAGTATCAAAATCAGTGTTTGTGAAATACAGGTATAAGTTTAGTTCTATAGTAAATAATCTAAGTTCTATTAAAACTTCTTCTATCTTGGCTCTCCTCTCTGGTACAAATGTGAGACCATTTTCAAATAAATTAGCCCATTTGTTGTTAACTACTACATTGCTTTAGTTAAAAAGCTTAAAATCATCCTGATCATTAAAAATGATGGACATATTATCCATTATCTGGGTTGCACTACTCTTCCCTGCCTCCTGTTGTAATACTGATAGTTTTAATTCCAGGTCCATCTTCATTGTTGCCCCCTCTGAAAATGAATCTCTCCCCCCTGGATATTCCTGTTTTTTATCCTCTTGGATCTCCTGAGTGGGGGATAATATGAAGAGGCATCATGACTAGGCTGTTCATCTTGCATATCTATATTATTCTCATCCATAGGGCTATCATTATGCTCAAATGGAGGTTGCCCTGCCTATTCTTACTGGGCGGAGGGTATGCTTGCCTTCTTTCATATTCCATCTTATCCCTACCCAGTTTCCTCTCTTTTTTGATCTTAATGCCCATCATCACTCTATCCACTTTGTCAAAAATACTGTAATAGTAATTTTCTTCCACACAAAACAACAAATCTCCTGGTAATACTATTTTCTAATACATTAATTTCATGCATCAATTTGTCCATCTCATTTAATTTGCGCTTAATAAGCACTTCCATAAATTCACATCTGTGCCAGTGAAATAGATGAAGTAACTCTAGATGAAGTAAAGAGCCCGTCACTAGACCTGCTGGAAACTTCCAACACCTAAGTCCTTTTGGCACCCTTTGCACCTGGACACATTCTTTTAAATAACTGTTCTCCAACTGTAACTTCCTATATTTGGTCATTTTGGATTCAAATAACCTTGGTTGATTATCAATAGTCTCATCGTCACTTAAGTCACTAATATCACTCAACTCCAGTTCAGTCGTTTCCTTAAACCATTACTTGAGGTGATGCCACTGTTGGTCTCTAGTTCTGTCCATATTAGAACTATAGTCACAAGTTCCATTAACATCAACTATCTGAGGGGATCACTTGGCTGGGGTGATATCATTTTCGTCACTGCCATTCAAAAAACATAAGTAGTACCGTTCATCTGGGATAAAATTTTACTTACTTGTTGAGAAACGTGTTGAAAAAATGGGTTAAATTCCCCATGGAAGCTGAAAATTCCTCCAAAAATGAATAGCGAATGGTAGTGGCTCAACCAGCACCAGCAGATGACATTGTGGTGCCAAACGAACTAAGAACCAGATTCCACCACAAAGAACAACAATCAAATCCAAAAATCAACTGAATATCCAGGACCAACCAATTCACAGCATTTATTTAGACAGAAAATACATCTAAATGAAACACATTAAGCACTTTTGTCAATGGGACTTCGTCAGAATGACTTCAATTTCTACCACAATTCCATTTATAAGGTAAACCTCTTCCCTCTCATTTAATTGAAAGTGCTGCTGTAAGCACATTTCTGATAGTAAATTAATATCCCTTCAGTCCTCCTTTTTAATTCCTATTCACTTTCATTCTTCAATCCAAAATATTTATTATCTTAAAAGTTTGTTTGTGTCTTTCGGCTTTTCCCGGTTAGGGGTCACCACAGCGGAACTCCGGTCCGCTAATGATTGGCAGTAGATTTTTACGTACTGGCTTGCCGGGCCTAATGCACAACCTTCAACGAAGGAACATCCATTCACGCATGTCGCTCCACAGAAGACGCTCTAACTGAGAATCGAATGGGCAATGTCTAACTGTGATTTCATTAAATTAAACTATCTAACTAAAAACAACATATTAAACTAATTAAATAAGCTATCTCGAACAGTAATGTTTTAACAAGAGACTTTTTATATAGCTACATTAATTCACCAATGTTTATTTAGATTCAATTTTGTTTGAGAAGTTAATAGTTTGAGATGGCTTAAGATGGATTGAAGAATGAATGTGAATGATGTCTAGCGGAGACCAACAAAAAGTTCACTTACTCAGTTAACAATTTTAGATGAGTAAATAAATAATACATTTTCAAAACTTAAATAAATGGATCAGAAAGGAAATCATCCATGCCAAACAAATGGAAAGGTTGTTTAAACTATGCCTAATGCTATTTTCTTCCTTGTAGTTGATGTCATTAAGGTATTTGACAAATTAAGTTAGATGAAACTAAAATGAATGCATTGCACAGCCCTCTATCAGCTTCTAAGATCGTCTTTTGGAATTTCATCAACCTAAGAGTACATCAAAGTGTAATAGCTGAAATTATTATAATGTTAGAAAGAATGGTTGATACAACTAATGAGTTTCTAACTTGGGAAGCTGCTAAACAAGACAAAGAATTTATGTACTCATCATAATGTTCCATATGTGTCCATTTTCATTCTTCCTCAACATATGGGTTCAGAGCCAATCCTCGGATCTGACTCAACTACTGTTTCACAGCTCGTGGATACTACAAGCTCTTGAGCTCTTCCCTTACCCATAATGCTGCAGTCCTCCTTAATCTCAAGATCTTGTTTGCAGCTCCTTATTGTATGACATAATGAAATTTTAGCTTTAATATGTAAAGTCACTAAATGGAGCTCAAATAGAAGGAACTTGGTTCCTACAATACTCTCCAGCTGTTCCAGAAGTCATCAAAAGAAACAAGGTAGGGGGCTGAAAAGAGGGGAGTTGAGGAAGAATGAAAATGGACAACACAGATGGAACATTATGGTGAGTACATAACTTCTTTATCTGATGTCAGTTTTCATTCATTCCTCAATATATGGGACAGAGATCCAGCTACCTGAATTTGGGGTGGACTCTAAGGAAGGATATTTATCAGTACTGTTGAGCTGAAGGCTGCTCTTCCCCTCGAGACCAGATCCAAGTTGTAATGAGTAATAAAGGTATTAGGATTAGCCCAAGTTGCAGCCACACAAATATTGTCCATGGAAGACATGGATAAAAAAGCTGATGAAGCTGTCATGGACCTGGTTGAATGGGCTTATAAAGGCTTTGGCAAGACCAGACCAAACTTTTTATACACTAAGGAAATGTAATCAATCACCCATTTTGATAAGGTTACTTTTGAAACTGGTTGACCCAATCTGGTTTCTGAAAAGGGTACAGATAATTGATCTGATTTCTTAAATTTCTCTGATTTGTGTAGATAGAAGCATAATTGTCTGTGAACATCTAACATTTTTAATTATGGAATTGCACTTATTGGCTTTTGAAAATGGAAGTGAATATAACAGAAGGATGTACGTATGGAATATTATCTGATGAAGTTCCATTGATTGAAATAAAGGAAACGAAAGCACTTATCCAACATTACTGGTCCCAGTTTTGTGTGCAGCAGCAAGACTTTGCTTAGATTTTTGTTTGAGTCTTCATAACGTGGTTTTGGAATTTAAGTTTTCAAAGTCAAATATTGCAAGTCACATTTTGCAACCAGTTCAAATGGTCTCTACATTAGGCCCTGTAACATTAAATTCAGATCCTATGGTGGACTAGTGTCCTTGAAGGGTGGGCTGAATAGAAAGGTTTCTTTTATAAATGTCTTACAAAGACAGAAGAAGCCAACATAGAATTATCAACTCTAATATGAAAATTGGAGATGGTAGCTAAATGGACTTTAACCATAAAGGGACTAGCCCTTTTATTAAAATATAGAAGTCAGGAATTTAAGAATTTTAGGTAGTGGTGCTGAAAAGGGGTCCATGTCTTGTTGCTGTGCCCAAAGGACAAATCTTTGTCATTTGCTCTTGTAAATGATTCTAGTGGAAGCTTTGTGGGATGACAAAAAAATGTGGCTCATTGGGGAAGAGACCCCAGATTGTCTAGCTATCAATGGAATTGGAGAAACCATGCGGTCAACTTTAGGCCCAACATGTCCAGGTGAGTCATGTCTGTCAGGTGAGACAGGAGGAACTGGATCCAGGATCCAAGGTGGGTAAACTAGATGAGGCCAAAGGAAGGGAAACCAAATTTGTTGAGGCCAGTAAGGGGCAATGAGGATGACTTTGCCTTTCAATCAGGATGCTTTCCATAGGAATTTGGGATTAAAGCAGTTGGAGGAAAAGCATAGAGGAGACCGGGAGGCCAATCATGAAGGAGAGCATCTCTCAGTGACTGGCAAAAAAACTGCTGCACTTGTTGTTCAGAGGGATGCAAATAGGTCACAGCATGGCTGGCCACAGTGGTGGAATATCATTTCTGCCACTTCTTTCTTGAGACATCACTTAGTAGTATAGACCTGCTCAACTTGTCTGCTATCACGATGGATTTCCCCGGTATGTGTGTTGCTACTAGAAATTGATTTGAAGAGATTGACCATTACCAGACTCTCGTAGCTTCTCAACACAAGGAGTAAGATCTGGTTCCTCCTTGTTTGTTGATGTGCCATACTACAGACATATTGTCTGTTTGAATGGCAATAGTTATGGAATGGAGAGAGTCTTGGAATGCCTGCAATGCTAGGAGTACTGGACTCATTTCCAGTACACTGATATGCAAGTTGGCCTCTTTAGGGACCTCATGCCTTGAACAGTCTTCCACAAGAAATGCCCCCCCCCACCGAATCTGGGAAGCATCCGTGGTCACTATTGCCTTGGGCTGAGGGAAGATGAATTGGTGACCTTGTAATATTTGATCTGAATGAATCCACCACTAAAGGTACTTTTTACAGGCCTGAGTTATACAGATCTTGGTGGACATAGGTTGATGTAAAATGGACCACTGGGTTGCTAATATCCATCAAAGAATTCTCATATGGCATTTTACTAATGAACTAGAACTATTGTTACGGATGTCGATCCCAGGGTCTGTAATAGCTGTTGGACTGACAGGAATGAGTTTTGGATTATTCTCTTGACTTGAAAATGAATAGTGAAAATGAACTCTTGATAAAGGGAGAGAAGCTGTCATTAATGTTATGTTGAAGAAGACCCCTATGAATTCTAACATCTGATATGGTTGAAGTTGAGATTTGTTGTGGTTGATTGCAATACCTAGACTGGAACAAATCTGGAGTTCATAGTCTTGAGCTGCTATCAGAAAATGCTTGGTCGAGGTAGTTATGAGACAGTCGTCTAGATACAGAAAAACCTGGAATCCCTGCAGTCTCAAGTGTGCTGCTACACTGCCATGCATTTGGTGAACCACCCTGGGGGCTGTGGTGAGACCAAAGGGCAGTACTCTGAAGTATCAGTGACTGACTTCCAGATGGAAGAGTAGATATCTCCTGGACCATCTGTTCATTTTTATGTGATAGTATGCATCCTGGAGATTTTGTTTCATAACAGAGGGGGTAGGGAAAAGTGAATTATATAACCTCTGGAAATAATCCTCTGCACCCAAACATCCTTTGTAATGTCAAGCCAGGTTGTCTTGTACATAGATAAGCGACCCCTGACTGCCTCCAGAGGTGGGCAATTGTGTCTCCTTTTAGGAGTGCTGATAGGATCTGTCAGAGAAAGAATCTCTGGACCCCTGGTTCTGTGGGTCATCTGTACCACATGAGTGTCATCTCCCATTTGAGTTCCCCCTCTGCCCCTGGGAGAACTGTCTCCATGTGGATCATGGAATGAATCCTGGTATTTCCTGAACCACATTTTCTGAATACCTCATTGATTCCTGGAAAAGGTTCTTTGAGAAGTCAGACAATGCATGCCCAATGGAGATAGGGTCTTACCATCTTGCTCGCACATGGAGAGTGTATCTTTCACTTTGGGACAGAATAACGAGCTTCCATCAAAAACAGCATTGATGAAGGATGACTTAAAGAGCTCCACAAAAATTACACAGATGCAGCCAGGCATGCCTCCTGATGGAAATACCTGAACCTGCAGCTCTTGATGGTCCTTCAGTTCCATGTGAAATAAGCCACATGGATGAGTTTGAAATAGATTCAAGGGTTGCCACTTGTGAAGCAAAAGAAGACTCTGCCTCAAAAGTACTGCTCCCTGAGAGAGATTTTGAAAGTTCATTGATCAAATCCCTCTGTATTCTGGTGAAGTGTGCCAAATAATTCAGAGAACTGAGTGCAAAGGTCACTGAGGCATACACGTGCTTCCCAAAACCTGTCCAGCATCCTAGACTCCCTGTTAGGAGGATGAAGAGAGAAACTCTGTTCCGTGACTTCTTTCTTGGTGGCTGCTACCATGACCAAAGCATCCACTGGTACAATTTTGTTCCAGAATTCCCTGCCCTTCAGTGGTGCCAGGATCCCATCGTGTCTCTTGTGGATTGGCTGGACAGAATCAGGTTCCTTCTATGCCTGCTGAGAGATAAAATCAATGAGCTCATCAGTGGGTGGAGTCACCCAGAAGTAGATAAGCCAGTACAAAATGCCTCCAGGTATGCAGATTCCTCTTGACAACAGTTATTAGTAGACTAACTACCCCTTTGTTTCAGGATCTCTAAAATGTCCCTGAATGAGACGTCATCAGATGTTGATCTTGGGAACCCTTCCCTTTCATCAAAATTGGTATCCTCTGTGACCGGCTCCTAAGGGGAGTCCAAGTGCTTCCTCTTGCACTTCTTCCTAGGGACTTTGGTGGGATATTCCAGAGAAGTATTGGAAGAAATAATCTTCCCTGTGGGGTAACATAAGAACTTTGGGCTGGTTGTCCCTGTGGAGTAGAATGTTGAGGCTCACAACAGAAAGACATTTGAGATCCAGGGAGAAGATCCAAGAGGGAGGAGCCATCTGACCTCTAGAAGAGAATACTCTCTCTACTTTGTTGAAGGCAGAATGTCCTGAGGAGAAGGCATGTTTCTGACTGACAGCTCCCTCTGACCCAAATACACCCCACCCAAGGCAGGAGTTGGAACTGAGCTATCAAATGCCAAGGCTCTGAGGGGCAGAGATGGCTCCAACAACTTCAGAGTCAACCCAAACCCCCTTGGATAAGACAACAAAGCTTCAGGTCCAAGAGTCATCTGGTTCTGACACACTTGGAAATGGAGCACTCAGAGAAGATATCGGATCTGAAGCTAGAGAACTCTATGGATCTGAAACAGATAGCACTGGGAGTCTCAGATCCAAGGGCTCTGAAACCAAGGGACAGATTGGAGAAGGCACCAAAACTGCTGGGGTTGTACTAGTGAAATCTCCAGACCCATGGGGTTAGGAGCCAGGAGAATTCCCATCTGAATTTGAGTAGAGAGAAACTTTCTCATCATTCTATCTACATTGGCTTCTGTGAGACTTCTGGATGAATGGGAAGAGGCTATGGAAGGTGATCGGTGTCTTTCCAGGAATAGAGATGGGAGCCAAGAATATATGGGATCCAGGGAAGACATGTACCTAGTCTTAGGTAACTGTTTAGTCTCAAGATGAGTTGGATCCAAAGATAAGGATCTGGTGTCTGAAGAAGTCAGATCTGAAGACTTGTGTTTAAGATCTGAAGTCTTTTGGGTCACCTTGAGCAGTTTCAATGTTAGATCTAAAGAGGATTAAGAGGAGTTGGGTGGCTTTGAAAGTCTCTTTTTTGGCTTCCTTTCTCTCAGATTTGGAGGGTTGAGCTCTAGCAAGTGATTCTCCAAAGGCCAAAGGAAGAAGGCCTTGAGAATTAATTTATTTTTTCAGTCTGTAAATGCTCTAGGGTTAAAGGCCTTACAGATAGAGCATGAAGACTGCAAATGTTCAGGTCCCAAACAATAAATATAGAGATCATGGTCATCAGATAATGGAATTTTATGCCTGCATTTATTACATTTCTTAAACCCTGACAGCTTATCTTCCATTTTATCACACCAAAAAAAAACTGTAGAAACAATCCCACTTTTAGAAGGCAATATGAAGAGGGATTAAAATATAGAAATAAACTATCTCTTTTTGTATTTTTTTTTTACAGAAAAAGGGAAAGGGGGGGTACCAATAATTGTATTTAAGCAATTACTGACAAGTTGTAAGGGAAGATTACCAATGATGGTAATGAAAAGCTACCGGTGGTAAAAAGAAAGGATAATATTACTACTACTAGGTACAGGGAAGATAAAGAAGAAACATGTTCCTAATAGGAAGACGGTATAAAGAAATAACTTCTAAAGTATAAATAACTTATGTCCTCAAACTCATGCCCAAGAGCTGCAGCCACCATGTCTGTACACAATGGCAGCTAATGATATCTGGAGAATGAGTGGGGCTACATCATTATGGGTAAGGGAGGAGCTCAAGAGCTTGTAGTATCCATGAGCTGTGAAACAGTGGCTGACTCGGATCCAGGGATCAGATCCAAACCTATATGTTGAGAAATTTGAGGAATGAATAAAAATTGACATCAGATTATGACTTATGATTTAATAACTAATAATTTAAGTTATAGCAAACTGCTTAAAACAATAAATGTCAAAATATGTGTATCATCTTTCAAGAACATGGCTAATTTTCTGACTTCAGAAAGTCTCAAATTAGATGTTGATAATATCAAAGTAATTGTAAAAATGCATAAACCCTATGACAGGTCAACTTTTTAGTGGTTCTCATTGTGAGGTAAAACCTTTCCAAGTTTATTTCAAACTTATCAGATATAACAAATAAAAGTTAGGAAGCTACTTGAATTGTATCAATGGAGTAAAAAAGCAGTTTTCAGATGCTAAAAGCATTTATCATTCAGGCACATACTTTGAAAATCTATGCTGTATCACAGCTGGTTGGTCTACTAGTTGATGTTAGTTAACAAGGCCTTCAAACAGTATTACTGCAATAAGATAGACTCATATTGGTCAAAAGGTGACTGAAGCTCAGACATGCTGCACTCAAACAGAGAAAGAGATGCTTGCAATCATTTATGGTTATTGACATTTCTTAAGAATACCTACAGTAAAATGATCACTGTGGAGTCATATCCTGAGTCACTGCAGAGTATATGTAAAAGGTTTATTTGATAAGCACTAGCAGAACTTCAGAAAATGTTATTAAATTGGCAAAGGTATGACCTTCATGTTCAGTATAAGCCAGTTAAGCTAATGCATATACCTAATACCCTGAGTACTGTATATTTTCAAAATGCAGCAAAAGTTTATTAGTGGCAGATCTGAATTTGTGTGGATTTTCTCATAAATGGAAACATTTGAAGAAAAGAATAGAGAATTTGAGATCACCAGATTAAATATAACAATGAATAGAAAACATCAGAACTAAAACTTCAAACTATTTTATTTTCAGTTACAACAGTAACAGCAAAGCTTTCAGCATTCCCTTCTTCAGTGCATAAAACCATAATTCAAAATCAGAGCTTTAAATAGAACACATGATCACATCATCCAATAAAAGCTCATCCCAAATTACAAGCAAAAGTTCTTAGTTTAAAGACACAACGGTATAAAAACAGCATTTAAACATATTTAAGAATACATAAATATAAATATTTCTAAACACATTTAAAAAAAAACATTTCTGAATGTCTGAATCCATAGACGTGTAATAAATATGACAGCACAATAAATACATAATTTATTTCAACTTCATCTGTTTGTGTTTTAACACAAGTTTTAGGCTAATGGATGCATTTAATCCAGGTTCTCAGTCAGCCTGCATTTTCTTGAACTTTCTATGGCATTTACCTACATAGAAGCTACAACAGATAACACAGACAGTTAGATAAACTAACTTCTTTGTGTTACAGGTAGTGAAACATTCAAATTAAATATTTTTTTAGTTCGTGGATATTCAAAAGTAGTGGCAGTTTCTATATGCTTACAAAAGACACACCCCGGGATTCAATAAATGTATTTTACCATGCAGGAACAGTGTAGCCGCTCCTGCATGGAATATGGTCACCGAGCAATCCAGTAAACTAGTGTTTTGACATGCACGAGCCAGCCTACACTGTTCATGCAAAGAAATCAGTGCAGATTGCTAATTACTTCATTTGCTGCTGAGAACCATGCAAATGAGGTGAATTAGCAATTCAGCAGGCAGGCAGGTATCCATGCAAGAACAGTGTTAGTTGCAGAAATGTATTCGGCTACTAGCCGAATACATTTCTGCAAATAACAAAAAGGAGGCATGACAGCTCCAAAAAAGCATGTATTATACTCCTTAGGCATGCCAATAGCCAAATATATGAACATTAGCATGGAAAAGTGCTTTGTTTTTATAAAAATCAAAGTTATTTTTTTTTGGCTGATCTCAGCCGTTTAAGCATAGGGCAGCGGCGCACAAATGGGATTGTGCCAAAAATTAAAAAAAAATTTGAAAACTCAATTTTAAAGTTAATCTGCATTTTGCCATTATAGTCTATGGCATGCAGAATTAAAACAATATCATGAAACAGTGGTTGTCAAGGGGAAAGGCTCTGGGTTAGTGCAGTAACTATAGACTAAGGCAGTGGGGTATGCAAAAGAGGGGAAATTTACTGAATCACAAAAATCTTCTAAGTGCCAAACTGCACCTAACCGTGTAAGTGCTATAGCACAATTGTGTAACTAGGAGGAGCAACAGAAATGAAAAAGGGATTTGTCAGGCATGATGTAAGCACATTGGAGCCTTATGGTGCACAGATAAGCTTAGCTAAGCACAGCTAAGCAAAGGGGTGTGAATGATGCTTTTTTGACTTATTCCATGAAATGAAGAGCATGTTTGCATCCAGGGAGGGCCATTTCTTCTTGTTTACATTGCCTAAATGGGTTTGCGCTGCACGCACCGGGTCTAAAACAAACAAAACAAACAAAAAAAAAGCCAGAAATAGCAAGACTGTTTACATTTGGGCACCGGGTTTGCACAGCGCACCTCGGGGATTAAAAGGGGAGGAAATGGGAAGGGAAAAAAGGAAAATAGCAGAATAAAAGCAATCGAGAATAAATTACATACCTAGCAGGTGGAATGCATCATAGTCAGCCAATCATATAGGCAGCATCTCCAGCACAACAGTATAAACTATGGAAACAATTTACAGTCTGGTTTTCCCAAAAACTCTGCACCATTGGTGTACACATGCTGGGGAATTTTAACTAGAGAAATGTAAGGGGCTGCCATTGCTTTGATCCATCAGTATGTGCTAGAGGCTGAGGGCAGAGAGGAGGATAATGCTGACAACTACCACAGACCAAGGAGGAGAAGAAGAGCATTCAGACCCTGGGTAAGTTACCAGGGACTATATGATCTGGAGATAGTAGAGTACTACAGAGTGGACAGAGACATACTTCAGCAAATCACTGAGCTGTGCCGGCCTCAACTCAGACCTAGAGCCAACATAGGGGAATCCATCCCACTGGATACCAAGGTATGTGTGCCCTTAAGAATTCTAGCTACAGGTACTTTCCAAAGACCTACTGTGGACATCATGGGGATCGCACAGGCATCTGCATCCAGGGTACTCGACTAGTTCCTGGATGTCATGCTACCACATGCCGGTGAGCACATTTACTTCCCCAACACCTGTGAGAAGAGGACCAGCAATATGCATCTCTTCCACCATGTAGCAGAATACCCGGAGGTATTGGGTGTCATAGATTGCATGCACATCCACATCAAAGCACCACCCAGTGAACAGGGTAGGGTCTACATAAACCACAAGGGCTTCCCCTCCAACTGCCAGGTCAAGTGCAATGCCCAGGGCATTATCATGAATGTGTGTGCTGGCAGCCCTGGAAGCTATCATGACTCCCACATCTGGCATTCATCACAGCTGTACCAGGCATTTGCCAGTGTGAGCATCCCATATAGCCATCTGGTGGGGGATACTGGCTATGCACTGGAGCCATGGATGACACCTATCAGAAATGCACACACACCACACAAGAATGCCATAATGAGGCACATGCACAAACCAGGATCATTATAGGGCATGTGTTTGGGATGCTCAAATCATGGTTCCGATACCTTGACATATCTGGTGGAGCCTTGCAGTACTCTCCAGCCACATGTGCCCACAGGTTCATAGTATGTGCCATGCTACACAATATGATCCTGTGGAAACAGCTTCAGCAGGAACAGCAGAGGGAAGGGCCACACGGCCCACCACCATTGCCAAGGTCCCCACATGCACAGAGGGACTCAGAGGAGGAGGGCCCTGAGCCTGCCCCTGTAGGTAGATGGAGGAAAGCCCAGTATGCTCAGGCCTTGGCAAAGAGACAATGCATAGCACACACGCTGATGCTGTAGGGACCTGAGGGACTGACACCTCTCTCTGACTTGCACACACAGTAAAATGGATGACACACACATCACATTACCTGTAACTTACCATGTATAGACAGTGTACTGTGTGCATCCAACATAAGCGGCCCTCAAGCACTGTCCTCATGACTGCCGCAGGCACAAGGTAAGTCAGTCTTCTTAACAATAAATAAATAGATTAGTATGTTTTGCTAGCATATCTATGGTAATGCTGTATGCATGCAAGGGAATGGGGTGGCCTACTGTATTGGCACACAATTGACAGCTATGTGGGGAAATGTCTGGCCAAAACTGGCCTCCACACACTATACAGTAGTATCCAAGGTGTCAAATCCCACTGCAGTATATGTGTGGACAACTAACTGGGGGGGTCATAAGTCACAGTCATGGATGTCAGCGTGGGGGTTCCATACCCACCCCTCACACAGCAAGTCAGCTGTAGAAAACCAGAGAGAAATGTCTGGTAAAGGCACACAAATGGTGACAATGTTGAATTACCCCCCCTACAGCTCACACAGTGATAGCACAGCAGGACTCACAGTTACAATAAGGCTATGAAGGGTAAGAAGTCTGAAACTCAAATGTATGCCATTACACTCTGACCTGTGGTCTTTACTGATATGCCTCTAGTCCCCAAGACAGGGCACAATAGTATGGTAAATGGAACCAAAATGTAAAGCAAATATCAGCACAGTCTGTACAAATGTGTACAGTTGACAGGTGTGCCCCTCCATATACCCACAGAAATGCAGTAACATGTATGGTTGCAGGGGAATAGCAGCATAGCACACATTGGCAGGGCTGTACCAATACACATGAAAACATGTTGCTTGCCCACAATATGCAGGGGTCAAATGAGCTATGTGTCTGCTTGGTTAATACTGTCAGAATCTGGCCAGCATGTTCTCCTGGCAGTTGTCTCGTAGTGCCCTAGGTACAGTGCTGTCTTTGACAGGGCCATGTGCAGATAACTGCAGTGCCAACTGTTATGCATGTTAGTGACACCCACTGCTCTGCCCCTGACATACCTAGAAGTCACAGTGCTATGTGGAATATACTACACATATAATGGACATCTTCAAGGATATGTAGCTGAGGTGCCCAGGCTTTTGAGTATATAAGTGCTTTTCTGTACTGTTGCCAGTGGTTATTCTCAATACCCCTTTTTCCTTATGTCTGCTTTGACATATCATGGACATGCCTGCACAGTAGGGTGCACTCTGTACCCACACCCATAACTCCCAACTTCTGACAGCAAGATGTCTGGACAAGGGCAGAAATAAAAGTGCAACAAAGGCACAATGCTAGGCATGTGTTGTAAATATCACCCCTTCATACTGAAAAAGTTGGTAGTGTGAGGGATTTGCAGGAGTGGGAATTGTCTGAAAGTTATGTAGTCTGAAACAGTAATGCCAGTCATTATTTTGTAACATCACTTCTCAATTATATGTAACTAACATGCTATAAAAATACAAGTTTACATAGACAGGATGAAACCTCTAGCCAAATACCTGGACAACCTGCCAAAAAATGTACAGGTGAGAGGTATGCCCACACAAGGATATGACATCTCAGGTTAGAAAGATACCACACAAGCAGGAGATCCCCAGCCAGTATATCACCAGGTTTCTGGATTGTTTACGCAGTATGTCATTACTCACCTGGCTGTAGCCACACCTCACAAATGGCCTTGCTGGACAAGAATGTACATAACTGCCCTCATAATATTAGTCTATGCATCATACAACTAGTATTCTTCTGGTAAAGCACTGTGATGATCTGTGGATATCTGGCACTAGGTAATGATACAATACATTGCATTGTCAGACTACAGATATGTCAGAAAATGCCTGCTAAACAAACCCAGTGCCCTGAGGAAAGTCTTGTGTACTCCTGAAAGGTATGGCTGTAGCACACAAAACCCCAGAGGACTGGAGTACACCTATCTCTGGAATAAAGTCCCACTCTATGTATAGAAGGTCACACTGGGCATCCTCCTACACTTAGAGAATTACAGAACATGTTGGAACCCACATCGGAATATATGACTGTATTGTGTATATATGTCTGTGCATGCAGACAGCTATGTACACCTCAACTGTCTCCACACACACACACATCAGACAGGATTACCCTCAGCTAGTTGTAGGTGGCCCATATGTGATATATCTGCATCTGTTGCATGAGATACACACACACATATATATGGGCAACAGATAACATATGTCAAGCATACACAAACATAGATGTGGGGAAGTGAGAGACAGACAATGATAGATAGATAGAGAGAGAGAGAGAGACACAGGGGGACACAAACAGAGTGAGTCACACACATAGATACCCTGAATGGCATACAGTGATGTCCTGCTGTGGACAGTGGCATACCAGTTGTAAACAGCTGCACATGCCAGCATAAAAGGTGAGCCCCATTATGTAACAGTACTGAGGTAGGGTTATAATATCACATCACCTGCGTGTGTGTGTGTGTGTGTGTGTGTGTGTGTGTGTGTGTGTGTGTGTGTGTCCATAGGTCTAAGTATTAGGAGACTGTGCCCACTCAGTACACTTCACATTGCCCTACTTCACAAGACCTGCTGCTGTCATTCACCTTAGAAATACCATTGGGCACCTATCACCCCCATAAGCTCTGTAGCATGTGTGATAACTGTGTAACACTATAGTACAAATAACTAGATAGGTAGGGGTTCTAATCTCAGTAATGGGAAGTGTGGGTTTGTGTGTGTGTGTGTGTGTGTGTGTGTGTGTGTGTGTGTGTGTGTGTGTGTGTGTGTGTGTGTGTGTGTGTGTTTGAGACAGTGAGAGAGTGTGTGTTTGTTTGTAGGTGAAACAGTTTTAGGCCATTCACACCCACAACACTTTCCAGTACTCCACTTTATCAGTCCTGCTGTCATTCCCCTTATCAGCACCTTTGGCCAGTTGTCAGCCCAGTAAGCTCTGTAGAGTGTGCGATAACTGCATAACACTACAGTACAAATCACAAGCTAGGCAGGGATTCTACTCTCAGATCTGGCAAATGTGTGTGTGTGGGTGTATAAGTGTGTGTGTGTGTGTGTGTGTGTGTGTGTGTGTGTGTGTGTGTGTGTGTGTGTGTGTGTGTGTGTGTGTGTGTGTGTGTGTGTGTGTGTGTGTGTGTGTGTGCAAGTGTGTATGTTTGTAAGAAGAAGTATTTTGATAAGTTTCCCACGCAGTGCCCTACTTTATCAGTCCTGCTGATGTCATTCCCCTTATCAGCACCTTTGGCCAGTTGTCAGCCCAGTAAGCTCCATAGCATGTGCCATAACTGTGTAACACTATAGTACAAATCATTAGCTAGGCAGGGGTTCTAATCTCAATACTGGCAAGTAAGTGTGTGTGTGTGTGTGTGTGTGTGTGTGTGTGTGTGTGTGTGTGTGTGTGTGTGTGTGTGCATGTGTGCTTGGGTTGAAAATAATATCCTGTGTGTGGGTTATATCATTTTGAGTTGTGTACCACCCTGTACACTTCCCATCACCCTACTTTACAAGGCCTGCTGATGTCATTCACCTTAGAAGCATCTTGGGACAAGGGGGGTCCATATAAGCTCTATGGCACATCTGATAACTGTGTAACACTACAGTAAAAATAACTAGAGAGGTAAAGGTTCTAATCTCAATACTGACAACTCTGTGTGTTTGTGTGTGTGTGTGTGTGTGTGTGTGTGTGTGTGTGTGTGTGTGTGTGTGTGTGTGTGTGTGTTTGGGTTGAAAATCATATCCTGTGTGGATTTTACCATTTTGATGCATGTGTCATCCACACCTGTTTACCACCTCCTGATGGCATTACTTTATATAGTGTGTTAATGGCATCTGCCTCACTTGCAGCATGTTAAACTGTTGTACAGGCCATTGCAGTTATCTGTACAGATGTCTATGGAATATCTGGATGTTTGCAACCCATATGTGGTCTGTGTCCCCTAACAATGGCCATGTATGTGATATTGTTGCTAAATTGGTCACAGTTAGTGTACTGACACACGTGCCAGCATAATATATCATACCTGACTGAAACATCATGCTGATACAACATCTGTTTCCCTATCACTTGTCCAGGCTTGTAGGAGCAATAGATGACTCCGGTTGCTATTCCTGGTGGGCTATTTCACCATCTGTGAAGGCATTCACAACATTACGTGTTGTAAGAGGTAGTGGGTTATGTCCCATACATATAATCTATGTGGGCATGTCATGTATATGTAGCACTATTTATTTTATTTATTTATTTTTGTTTTATTTTACATTTTGTTAACTGGGAAAGTCTGACTTGGAACGCAACCAATTTTCAGCGGAGGCCCGGGGAGAAATTCTCCAGACACATGTCTTTGTAATGTGGGAGGAAACCTGAGCACCCAGAGGAAACCCACATGAATGCAGGGAGGACATGCAGACTCCATACAGAAGGCACCCCAGCCAAGAATTGAACTGGAGAACCTCTTGCTGTGAGGTGACAACTCTACCGCTTTACCACTGTGCCGTCCATTGTCGTACTATAGTACATTAAAGTAGATATGTAGGTTTACAAATGTGTCCATTGCCAACTGTGTTTGTGTTACTGTATGTACATCCCCTGTGCCAGTCTTTCCTGTGTGTATGCAAAGGATATACCATTTTGTCTCCCTGTTCCACCCTGTGAACTCATGAATACATACCACACAGTACCATGCATGCCCTCACCAACTGAATCAGGGTTGTGTGTATGGGAAAGAAATGGCAGGGGCAACAGGTGCTGACACATGAATCTGTTGCAGCCAATATAATGGCTAAGCAGAAGAGGGACTGCCTGACATTACTCCAATAACCTGTTTCACATGTATGAGCCTATAGCACTACACAACACTGAGGTGACATGACTGAAGGCTACCTGTCTGTGACAAGGGGTATGTATGCCAAGTCAGACTGTCTGACAACAGTGTCCATCACACACACTGTTGCATGCATACACACCTGGTAAACGTACATATAAAGCTGTACCTTGGCTATGAAATGGTCAGTGTATTTGCACTCTGCCATACTCCATATTGGTAATGTCTGCAGGGCCACAGCCTGCAGATGTACAGACACCTGGAACACAAACAGAATACAGCATGTCAGACTATATTCATTTAGTGGTACTAACAGCAATAACGCATCATGGCTAATGATGGCACCGTTATGTGGTTTTCATAACAAATGAAAGCAGAAAGCACTTTACACTGTATTACATAGCTACACTGTACCCTATTCACCCTGTGCATCAGACCCATATTAGCTTGTCCCTGCATCAATTGTATGGATGACAAGGATGTGGCTCAGGTATCGTCATATGCACAGGGTGTAGTGTGGGTTTACCAGAGACCTAGACTGGGCCATACAGTTTACATCAATGTGTGTTTGTTTGGAGGGGTATCCTATAGATGGGCTGTGCTGAGGTGCTGTGTGTGTGTCTGGAGGTGACTTGCTTGTGATACAGATGTGTGTGTATGTATGCACACAGTCACACCATGTGGCTGCCCTACACAGGGGTATGTTGGACAGCTGTGGACTGTACATGGCAGGGTGTCTAGTTAACCATCTCTGGCCACGGACACATGAACTGTCCTGCCAGAAGTCTCACTGGCACCACCAGACCCAAGGCCAGATGCAGTACTGTTTCCTGATGGTGACTGCTATCTGTTGCATCTGTGTCCCTGACATGACTGGCTAGGACCACATGCCCATGGCCTGCTCCATTGTGATGTGGGCAGCAACCCCCCTTTGGTAGTGCTGGTGTCACTGCCACTACAGGAATGTGAAGGTGCATGGCCCCGTAGACTCTCAGCTGATGTTGGTGCTGCTCTACATCCACGTGGCTGATGCTCATCTCCAACCACATGGTCTAGCACAGAGGATTGCCAAGGTCTCACCCCACTGTCTATTTATGGCTTCAGTATTTTGGCATGTGGCCTCAACAAGATCATATATCTTACCACATAAACCAGGAAGAGTTGCATCCATCACCCTGAGTATTTGTCTGGTGTTGCGTTCACTACATGCCTGTGCATCCATGACAGCCTGAAACATGAGTCTGGTGACACCTGCTGTGGCACTTGCAACAGCAGCTTGACAAGCCGTAGTCCTCCTGTGGGCACTCCTGTCCATCCACCTTTGTGAAACCTCACCTGCACTCTGGCTATGGACAGTGTTTACACTCATACCTGCCATAGTCACCACACTAGCCTGTTCCATGCCACCAGCTGCCAACTGTCCATCATCTGTGGCTGTTGGGGATGGGGCAGGTGTGGGCATTGTGGCTGTGTGCAGGGACATTGTGGATGAGTGTGGAATGCCAACCAATTGCACAGAATCATCCCCTGACAACACCGCCTGTGCCTGAATATGTCCATCATCATTGCCAGAGTCTGCAGAGACACTGACATCAGATACTGAGTGGGAGGGACTGCAACCACCATGACCACCTGTGGGGGAAAGACAACTTATGTAAAGTAATACCTGAACTATACCATTTGCTGCTACACACACACACACACACACACACACACACACACACACACACACACACACACACACACACACACACACACGCACATGGACGCACATGCACAAACATACAGGTGAGGTGGCAGACAGGCATTACACAGACTTCATAATAGCCAATTGGTGACATTCACAACACCGTCAGACAAATACATACACACCCTGGACAGGCCCTCACCATCATGCAGTGCAGCCCTTTCCACTTCTTGTTACAACCTATATACACCTCTGTGATATGTGAGTAGTGTTAGTAAGTGATGGGCCTTCAAGTAGCACACACTGCACTCATGTGCACATAATTGCTGTTCACCTGTATAACACAGTGGCAACTCCTACAGGACATACCTCTCAACTGTGCAGAGTGTCATTGAATGTCTGTATGTGTGGCTCATATTTCTGGTCTGTTCATCATAAACCCTGTATTTGTCTGACACATTACTGGAATGATATGAGGACTGGTGTCACTATTTAATAACATATTTTGAGTCTCACACTTCAAAACTTGCAGTACAGGTATGTTACAACAGAACCAATTACACTAACAACCTTCTAAGCTTACAGTGGACATTATAAGTGTAGGCACCCCTGTTAACATGCCCGGTTTGTCTGATATATAACATGAGACCACAGAAAGCATGTGATAACATTTCCTAACTTTAATGTGACCTATAACCTGTGCAATTCAATTGATGAACAAATACATCGGTTAGGGGTAACATGTAGAAGTTGAAATGCATACAATAGGCTGGTTGCATGACTGTGCACACCCTTTAACTAATACTTTGTTAAAGCACCTTTTGATTTCATAACAGCAGTCAGTCCTCTTGGGAAGGTGAGTATCAGCATGGCACATCTTGACTTAGCAATATTTGTACACTCTCCTTTGCAGAAGCCCTCCAACTCTGTCAGATTTCGAGGACATCACTTCTGCACAGGCATCTTCAGGGAATACCACAGATTCTCTATTAGATGTATGTGTGGACTGTGACTTTGCCCTTCCAAAATGTTGATTGTTTTCTGGTGAAGACATTCTTTTATGGATTTTGATGTATGGTATGTGTCAGTGTTCTGTGGAAAAGTGTAAGTCCTCTCCATCCACAGCTTTCTAGCAGACACATGATGATTTTGGGCCAAAAGTGACTGGTATTTTGAACTCTTTCTAATCCCCTCCACCTTGGCTATGGGCCCGCTTCCATCTTATTAACAGCAACTCCAAGAATAGTAAACAGCTTTTTTGGTGGTTGTACACTGGTCTGTGTAGTTCCTGGACTTTCATCCAGTTTTCTTTTTTTTTTATGTTTTTGTATTAACAGCAACCCCAAAGCAGGCCACTGCCATCACCATGCTTCACCATGAGGATGGTGTTCTTTTGCTGATGCACAGTGTTGTTCTTGTGCCAAACAAACCTTTTGGTATTGTGGCCAAAAAGTGCAACCTTGGTCTCATTACACCATAATACATTTCCCACCATGCTGTTGGGGGACCTGATGTATTTTTCTTGAGAAATCCTCCAGACCTGGATGTTGTTCTGTGTGTGTGAGAAGGCTTCCATCTTCAAAACCTACCTCATAGGCCAGACATGTGGAGAATGCAGGAGATTGTTGTCACATGTAGTACACAACCAGTACTTGCCAGTGATTCTTGCAACTCCTGTAGTGTTGTAGGTCTCCTGGCAGCCTCCCTGATCAGTTTGAGTCTTGTCTTTTCCACACATTTGGAGGGATGTCCAGTTCTTTGCAATGTCACTGTTGCCCCATATTTCCACCACCATGTACTGACTGTCTTCACTGTGTTCCATGGTATATGCAATGCTGTGGAAATGTGTGTGTACCCTTCTCTGGGCTGATACCTTTCACAAATGAGATCCCTTTGCTACTTTATAAGCTGTATGCGAACTATGGCTGTTGCTGTAGCAGGCAACTGAGTAAAATTAGGATGATCCTGGTTACTAGTAGGACGGCTGACCGTTATTTGCTATCAAATTGTATTTATCAAAGAGTCTCTGTAATTGATGGCAGGTGTGTACCCAAGAAGACGTAATGCTGTAATAATATCGAAAGCTGCTTCAACACAGTATTAGCTTCAGCCTGTGCACACGTATGCATATAGCTTCTTGTAAGTTTTTTATGAGTCATACTTGTTCTCCTACCAGATTTGTTTGTTTTACAATTGGATTGTACAGGTTATAGGTCACATGAAAGGTTGGAATAGTTTGGAAATGTCTTATTGTGTTCTCATTTTTGTATTTCACAAATACTTGGCATTCTAACAGGTGTATGTGCACCATTTATGTGCACCGTGTAACACTAATTTATAAAATATGTCCCTAGTTTTGGGCCTTCGGCCCCCATTTTGTCAGTCATATGTCACATCTCCTGCAAATAGGCCCCTGTGATGAACACTGTGATGCAATGCAGTTAACCCCATCACAAGTAAACATGCAGATATTGCAAAATAGCTGAGAGTAACAACTGTGTGCATGGTTACATGTATGACCTTAACATTCTTGAGGTACTGGTGAGCCACGACAGGAAAATCCCATACTCACTGGCTTCAGGCTGCTGTTCCACATGCAGACCAGAGGTACTTATGTATTTGTTGGGGAGAGTTATTGTCAGCAGACTCACATTTGACATTGGTACAAGATGAATGCGAGTCTATATTATAATAGTGAAAATCCTTTTAAGCGAATGCGAAAACACCGACACGTATTGCGCGAACCATGATTATGCCGAACGTACTAAACCGCGAAATTCAAAAAGTAGAAGTATCATGTTTGGCCTGTCTGCAGTACAGCTCCGTAAGGTAAGTGTGCGATAGTTCTGGACCTTAGGGTTAGGGTGCAGGTTAAGGTAAGTGCATAGATAGGTAATGTATGTAAGGTTTAGTGTAGGGTTAGAATTAGGGTTTTGTTAAATGTATGTGTGTGGATTATTTATTTTGTGTTGGTATATCGCTGTAGGGTAAGTGTGCGATAGTTATGGATCTTAGGGTTAGGGTGCGGGTTAAGGTAAGTGCATAGATAGTAATGTATGTAAGGTTCAGTGTAGGGTTAGAAGTAGGGTTTTGGTGCTTTACTTTAGGGTTAGAAGTAGGGTTTTGGTTGGTGTATGCATGTGGTTTATTTATTTTGTTTGGGTAGACAGTATGTACTGCGAGGTGGAGTTGGCTGAATATGGGGATTCGAATTTTTGTATTTCGCGGTTTAGTACGTTCGGCATATTCACGGTTCGCGCAATATGTGTCGGTGTTTTCGCATTCGCTTAAAAGGATTTTTGGTAATATAATATAGACCCGATGAATGCTACTTGTCTGCAAAGGTACAGTACAAGTTATGATAGTACACAATGTGCTGTCCCTCACCATAGATGTGCACTTGTGTGCATTACTAAACCCCACCCACAAATGCAGTTTGAACTGACATATGCATCTAGATACTCTATTGAAGACAGTATGACTACTACATGATTAAATTAATGTGCACTGTGGCCTTACTTGGACACTCCTCACCTGTTGCCTGGGTGCCACCCACTTCCACGACTGGTGTTTCATGTGTTGGTTGTTGTGTGGGGGCTGACCCAAGGTTGGCAAGGAGCTCCTCCATTGGTGTAAGTGGGGCCTGCATAGCAGGACCCCCACCTGTGGTGGAATGGTCCCTGGCCATGGCAGCAGCCCTTTGCCGGGCATGACGTATCAGGTCAGTTTCCCGATGCCTGACCTGATCATATGTGTGGCCATGGTAGCCCAAGGTGTTCACTCTGTGGAGAAGGTCATTCCACAGGGCAGTCCGCTCCCACAGATTTTGTTGGCTCCGGTAGTATTGCTTCTGTAATGGCTGCATTTTCCTCAGCAGTGTACACTGGTTGACGCTGCATGGCACCTGAAAGACATAAACAGGGAAACACATCACAGGACCTCAGACATTGCCCAGAGTTATTTATAGAGCCAGCACATCAATATTACCTATCATTAGCCACCACTTATAATCACATTATACCCCTGTCATCTATCAGCACAGTATGAACCTGCATTGCACTCCTGGTCCTGATGTGTCATGTTTCCCCCAATGAGGGCCAGTACATTGCATAAATCACCATTCATCATTCACGTTTGTGTAGAGGGATGACAGTGGCCGTCTTCCTTGCAGATGGGATGGCAATGGTGCTCAGGCTTTGCTTACATACAGTGTGCAATGGAGCTGGAATCATATGCCTGAGTTCATGTAGGATGCAGACAGGAATGTTCTCAGGTCCCATGGAGACTTGCTTTTGTTGACTTTGATTAGGCAGCATGCACTTGCTCCCTGATGATGTGGGGAGGGGTGCGGGTGCTGTGCATATCCACCTACACTGATGGCAAGCCGGGTGGGTGATGTTTGCCTTAAACCTGTCTGCAGCAGGTTGCCTATAGCTATGGTGTGTGTGCATGTGGTGTGACTGACCACCATTACAGGGTGGGTTGTGTTGTCGCATATGAGATTGCAGACATATGTGAAGATGGCCTTGTGATTGCCCTTGGTGGATGTGCCCAATTTGTACTCATAGTTAGCCTTACAGTAATCCACCTGGAACCTTATATGTTTGTTAAGACAAAGGTTGGCTCACTGCCAAGTTGGTGCCTGCTCCTACTCTGTTCTGTACAGCCAACATAGTGACCAATTATGTGGTTTGTGTATTGCTGCTGAGGGGATTACTCTACTTTGGTGGAGACAGGTTTTACAGGTAAGGTATTGCTGAGTCCATACAGCTATGTTGGTGGTCATATGGCTGTTTGTAGAAGACATGGACACAAGGTCATAACATGGTTGGACACCTCTGAAATGTCAACCTGATAATCATGCTTATTCTAGTACCCATGATTGTGTCAGTGCAATGCAACAACCAGTAGCTGTAAAAATCTAACTATGTTGGATACACAGAAACTGAGATTACACGTGTACAACATGTACAGCTTATTTGCCTGAAATTTTGCATCCCGTGTCTGTTGTTATGAGGCAGCTAGGTATACCTACTCATACATAAATGTGCACAGGTAATACCTGATATATAGTTCTGTTCTATGTCAGTATTACATACTATATTTACACTCTTGCTGCTCATTCATTCCTGTCAACCTGTTAGAGCAGGATATCTGGAGGATACCACACATACATGGGGGGTGATGGGCCAAAATTAGTGACACTTTCTTAATATTGCTGTAACACACAAGTCATCTGATAGCACAGTAGCCTTTGCATTCACAGACATACTCTGGATGATGTCCGATGCTCATAGGCTAGGAGTGTGTTAGTGAGGGTAGGAACTTTTAATGTTGGCAGTATGATTGGTATGGGGACAGAGCTAGCTGATATGATGGCCAGAAGGAAGGTTGATATATTGTGTGTGCAAGAGAGCAGATGGAAGGCGCATAAGGCTAGGTGTATTGGAGTCGGGTCCAAATAGTTCTATCATGGTGTGGATGGGAGGATAAATGGTGTAGGGGTTATCCTGAAGGAAGAGTATGGCAAAGGTGTTTTTGGAGGTGAAAATAGTGTCACATAGAGTGATGTTAATGAAGCTGGACATTGATGGTGTAATGATGACTGTTGTTTGTGCATATGCTTTGCTAGTTGCATGTGCAATGGATGAGACAGAAAAATCTTGGACTGAGTTGGATGAAGTAGTGATGACTGTATCCAGGGGTGAGAGAGTGGTGATTGGAACAGATTTCAATGGGCATGTTGGTGAAGGGAACAGAGGGGATGCGGAAGTGATGGGTAGGTAGGGTGTTAAACAAAGGAATGCAGAAGGTGAAATGATGGTGGAGTTTGCAAAAAGTATGGACATGGCTGTGGTGAATACATATTTCAACAAGACAGAGGATCATAGGGTGACATACAAGAGTGGAGGAAGATGCACACAGGTGGATTATCTCCTATGGAGGAGGGCCTGCTTGAAGGAGATTGGAGACTGTAAATTGGTGACAGGAGAAAATGTAGTTAGGCAGCATGGAATGTTAGTCTGTGGGATGACATTGGTGATCAAGAAGAGGAGGAGAAGTGTGAGGGCAGCACCCAGGATCAAATAATGGAAACTGAAAAAGGGTGATTGTGAGGTTGAGTTCAGGGAAGAGTTAAGACAGGCAGTGGGTGGCAGTGAAGAGTTACCAAATATCTGGCTAACTACAGCACAGCTAGTAAGGGAGATGACTAAAAATGTGCTCAGCTAGTAAGGGAGATGACTAAAAATGACATCTGGACACAGGAAGGAGGACAAGGGGATCTGGTAATGGAATGAGGAAGTACAAGGCAGTATACAGAGAAAGAGGCTTGTGAAGAAGAAGTGGGATTGTCAGAGAGATGAAGAAAGTAAACAGGAGTATAAGGAGATGAGGTGCATGGCAAAGAGAGAGGTGGCAAAGGCTAATGATGAGGTGTATGAAAGGTTGTATGAAAGGTTGGACACTAAGGATGGAGAATAGGACCTGTACCAATTGGCTAGACAGAAGGACCGAGCTAGGAAGTATGTGCAGTAGATAAGGGTGATAAAGGATAATGAGGGAAATGTACTTACACATGAGGAGAGTTTGTTGAGCAGATGGAAAGAGTACTTATAGGGGCTGTTGAATGAAGAGAATGGAAGAGAGAGTAGGTTGGATGATGTGGGTATGGTGAATCAGGATGTACAGCAGATTAGTGAGGAGGGAGTAAGGATAGCTATGAAGAGGATTAAGAATGGAAAGGCTGTTGGTCCAGATGACATACCTGTGGAAGCATGGAGGTGTTTAGGAGAAAAGGCAGTGGTCTTTTTAACCAGATTGTGTAATGTAATCTTGGGAAGTGACAGGATGCGTAAGTGTGGAGAAAAAGTGTTTGGTTACTGATTATAAGAATAAGGGTGATGTGCGGAGCTGTCGTAACTACAGAGGGATAACATTGATCATTCACAGCATGAAGTTATGGGAAAGAGTAGTGGAAGCTAGGTTAAGAAGAGAGGTGAGGATTAGTGGTCAGCAGTATGGTTTCATGCTAGGAGCAGTACAGATGCAATGTTTTCTCTGAAAGTATTGACGGAGAAGTACAGCGAAGGTTGGAAGGAGTTGTGTTGTGCCTTTGTGGACTTAGAGAAAGCATATGACAGGGTGCCTACAGAGGAGTTGTGGTGTTGTATAAGGAACTCAGGAGTGGTGGAGGAATCTGTAAGAGTGTTACAGGATATGTACAAGGGTAGTGTGACAATGGTGAGTTCTGTGGTGGGAATGACAGGTGCATTTATGGTGGAGGTGAGATTACATCAGGGTTCAGCTCTGAGCCCTTTCTTATTTGCAGTGGTAATGGACAGGTTGACAGACAAAATCAAACAGGAGTCCCCGTTGACTGTGATGTTTGCAGATGACATTGTGATCTGTAGTCGGAGTAGGGAACAGGTTGAGGAGACCTTGGAGAGGTGGTGGTATGCTCTACAGAGGGGAGGAATGATGGTCAGCAGGACTAAGACATAATATATGTGTGTGAATGGGAGGGAGGACAGAGGAGTGGTGAGGATATAGCGAGTAGAATTTGCAAAGGTGGATGAGTTTAGATACTTGGGATCAACATTTCACAGTAATGATATGTGTGGGGGAGAGGTGAAGAAAAGAGTACAGGCAGGATGGGGAGGGTGGAGAAAGAAGCATGTCAGGAGTGATTTGTGACAGATGAGTACCATTAAGAGTGAGATAGAAGGTTTACAAGACAGTAGTGAGACCAGCTATGTTATATGGGTGGGAGACAGTGGCATTGACAAAAAGGCAAGAGTCAGAGCTGGACATGGCAGAGTTAAAGATGTTAAGATTTGCACTGGGTGTGACGAGGGTGGACAGGATTAGGGATATGTATGTTAGAGGGTCTGCCCAGGTTGGACGGTTTGGAGACCAAGCCAGAGAATAGCAGGATTATGTTGGTTTGGACGTGCTGAGGAGGGATGCTAAGTATACTGGGAAACAGATGGCAAGGATGAAGCTGCCAAGTAAGAGGAAAAGAGGAAGGCCTAAGATAAGGTGTATGGATGTGTTGATAGAGAATATGCAGGTGGTTGGTGTGACAGAGCAAGATGCAGAGGACAGGAGGAACTGGAGACAGATGATCCATTGTGGCGACCACTAATGGGAACAGCCAAAAGAAAGGGAAGGAGATGTTGTAATGTCGGTCTTCAAAGGTTGCCAATGATTTGCCAGACATAACACAACTCTGTATGAGTAAATGACTACAAATATGAGGCACACATATGGTCCATCTACAACAATATTTCATTATGGAAATATCCTGTATAGGTCTCTCACATTTCTGTGACAGACATGTATATAATAGTTGCATTCACAATTAACATATGGATATCTACAACATCCCAGTAGCTGGCCTAGCAGCGTCACAGTCAGTATTGTTCAACACACACTCCAGTAGTAGTCATAAGTGAGCCATCCTTTCCTGGGGTGACTCAGGAGCCTGAGCTGTGATATATTTCACTGCAGACAGACCCAGTTGCTATGGCCATAGGTTCTGATCAGCAATATATCAGTACAGCAAGTCTAGTTGACACATATTTGTTGATCTTCCTATTTCCCATTATTACATACCCCCTACTGCATTCTATTACATGCTTACTTGTTTGACACACCTTTTTTTTCCAAGTATGATTGGTTTTATTCTGCTATGTATAGTGTGGTTTCTTGGTCTGTGTGTGTGTGTGTGTGTGTGTGTGTGTGTGTGTGTGTGTGTGTGTGTGTGTGTGTGTGTGTGTGTGTGTGTGTGTGTGTGTGTGTGTGTGTGTGTGTGTGTGTCTCTCTCTCTGTCCCAGATGTAGGGTATACATCTGCTTTGCATAGGCAGCATCTTGCCTTTTGTAGGTAATGCTCATGAGCAGCTGATGGCCTGTGCACCAATTGGTGTCCTCCGCTTGCTAATTGCATGCAGAACAGCTGTGGAGTTATTCCTATAGCCAATAGTGTGGCAACACACTCCTATAATTGAGTACTTCATGTGGCCATTGCCTCTTATCCTTGCCTATGAGGAGAACTTCATGGAGGTGTGAGAACAACAGTATGACAGAGGGTAGTTGGAAATACCTCTTACAATGAAAACTGTGGAGACAGCCCAACAAACTGGGGGAGAATGTTCCAGACATAAGGACAGAATGTAAGTATTGCTGTTGTACAGCTGAATTAATGCTAGTTTAACAGGGTTTGTGTGGACATGGCTTTTCTGCGTGATTGTAAGTCTGACAGTGTTATGTGGTTGATATGACTCTCAACTGCAGTGCTATCCGCAGAATGGCCAGATTTTGGACTCTCATGTTTGGTGTGTTCCTCAGATAGTTCTTGTCTTTGGAAAGTCAGTAGCATACTATGGGGATTGCAGTCAGTAAATGGTATCATCCATTTGTGTTTCTGACTTCATATCCCTCAGAAAAGATATGTTACAACAAACCCTGTTACACCAGCAACTGTCGCAGTTTAGAACAGCAATATTTCACATATGCCCTTGTTTTTGGGCCTCTATCTTCCAAGTATGTCAGGCTTTGTCCAGATCTTATGCAGTAAGAGGGTGATAGGTAGGGTATATCATTATGTAACAGGAGAGGGTTTATTAGCATAATGGTTAAGTTCTTTACCTCATAGACACAAGGTACAGAGTTTGATTCTAACCTTGGTTTATTGGTTAAGCCTTAATTGACCCTTCAGGGCAGTCAGCCTAGTATTCACATATGAACCTCCAAATAGTGCCTTCATTCCTGATAGCATCCCAGTGATGTATCAGACTGCCAGACATGTTATGTGTAAGAGACCTTATATATGAGGACAAAGCCTGGACATTCTGTGGGACTCTGGACAGTTGAGAGGTCTGTGTATTTATGGCAATTGTTGACAAGGCTGTCAGGATTGTGTACCAGCGTAGTGTGTCAAAGTTATTTGGTGTGTGTAGGGAGGGGGGTAGATGTATGTGTTATGGCTCCTTTTATATCTGCCTGTGCATGCTGCTCCAGTTTCTGGTGGTCTATCAGCTGTATATGTTTGCAGGGGCAGACTGAGACTTGCCCCATGCCATGGTCAGGCATCATACTACACTGTGAATTGTGCCAGTATATATAGGGGTAGTGTGTGAGTGGCAAACATGTTGAGATGTTTTTGTTCACACAGTCCTTATACTGTACTGTTCATTTGGCTTACTGATATATCACTGTGACTGTGGTGGAATTGGTTGTGGGTATGTGTTTTCACACTGGTGTCTGTTTTTCAGTGCTGTTACATCCCTGTAGTGCCTAATATATTTACAAATATATGTGTCATTTCCTATAGCGGATTTGGGTTAGTGTTGCGTCAGTCTGACTGTAGTTTAAACGGTGCTTGGTGACATGCTTAGGAGCTGAGTGTAGTTTCTCTAATGTGATGTTATGGCCAGATATTTGTAGGATGTACTGTTGCCTGGCTCCCATAAATGTTCTGTATTTCTGACACATCAGTAGGATCATGTGAGGATTTCAGTCACTTACTAGTGAGACATGATTGGACTTGGTTCTATTTCAGTCAATATATGTTAGGACAGACAGGAGGGTGTTACTGCAGCAACTGTGTCAGCTTATCTACTCCAGTATTTCAGATATGTCCCTATTTTCATGGCTTTCTCCCCCTACATTGTCAGGCTTGGTCCAGATTCGTTGTACTAAGGGGTTCTGAGCCTACTTCTTGACTGGCCGGATTGTTGCAGAATGTCCAGGTTTATTGGTCATATTTCTGGTCTGTTCCACAGATTCATTATTTTTATTTCCCTAGTAAATCACTGTGATGATCTGAGGATTTCTGACAGCAAATAATGACATATATTTCAGTTTCAGAGCTTAGACCCTTCAGAACATATATGCTGAAACAAACCTTGTCACTCTGGCAACATTCTACATTTATAAGAGCAATATTTAAAATATGTCCCTAGCTTTGGCTTATTGTCCCCCCATTTGGACAGCCTTTTGCCAGATTTTTTGCACTAAAAGGTTGAGAGGTATGGTTCTGAGGTATGACTCCACTACATGTTATGTGTAAATATATATATATATATATATATATATATATATATACACACACATATATATATATATATATATATATATATATATATATATATATATATATATATATATATATATATACATATTCTTTATATATATATATATATATATATATATATATATATATATATTTATTTATATAGATGTATATTTATTTATATAGGTGTATATGTCTATATTTTATATGTATAGCTCTATTCATATTATGTATATATTTTTACTTATATATGCATCTCTAGATATATAATCATGTGTACATGTATATATACAAAACCTGACTGTTTGTACAGATTATTTCCCCTACTGTTGAATGACTCTACTGCAGGATATGTTTGCAAAAGCATCAGCAGTTCTGATAACTTAAATTGTGTAGTGGTACATTGCTCTGACTATGGTGTATAAAGCCCTGGGTTTGAGACTTGCAGGGCTGGTTATTTTGTTGCTAGGCAGAACAGTGACTAATGGAAACAGAGTGATTAAAGCAGTTGTAAGTGGGTTTGCACGGTTTTGCATGATGCTAAGCGATGCCAACACACTGTCAAACATACAGATCCTTAAACTGTGTTGGCTTCACTTACCATTGTGCAAACTCGCTTACTACCGCTTACCCACGCTTACAACCACGCTAATTTCTTTAAAAGAAATGAAAAGGGGTGATAGGAAAGTCGTGAAAAAAGGGCATGTAGAGGGAAAAACAATATGAAGGATAGCTAGGGATGTACACGGAGGGTGTAGGGAAGGTCCATAGCTGTCCATTTCTTTTACAGCAACAGCTGTGCATTTTTACAGAATTTGGAGGTGAATTTGGACACTCAAACCCCAGAGAGAGGAGTGAGGACAACAGTAATGTGTTGTCAAGCCAGCTGGACCAGATTATATGTGTCTAGTGGACACGTGCAAAATGGACAGCTATGTATTGGGCAAAAATTTTTTTGGGGAACAAATGCCCTTTTTTTAAGGTGAGAGTGGGATGTTGTGGAAGGATAGTAGGTAAAACTGCAGAGGTAAGTTGGGTAGGGAGACCGACAAGACAGACATGATAGCAGACAGGGGCAATATATGACACATGTGGGGGGGGGTAAACACCTTGGATGGGGAGGGTGGTTGGGAATTGGACACCCATGAGCCCCCAAATGGATACAGTGGGACTGAGGTTCCCACCCATGGGCAGTCATCACTGCACCTTCACGGTCCCAAAGGTGGCTGTGCTGTGGGCTGGACTGAAGGGGCAGGCTGACCCTCAAGATGCACTAAGCGGCCCTCAATCTGACGCAGCTGACTACTAAACTCTTTTTGGATGGTGCTGTGCACCAAACCCCGGACCTGATTCTGGGCGATAGGTTCCTGTCTGCGCCTGCTCCCGGGGGGGGTGGTCCCCATCCCCTGAGGTGGTTCCACCCGAAGGTGGTGCAGGGTCAGTGGATGAGAAGGTCCCAGGTTGGGTCCCAGACATCCTGGGACCTGGTGCCACAGCCAGCTGAGGCGGGACAGGTGGATCCGCCGGGATCTACCTTCCCAGATGTGCTATGGTGTTGAGGTTTTACAAAATATGTTGGTTAGTCGTGAACAATACATTTCAAGATTAGTTATAACAGCATGCATGGGTGCTCCAATTGAGCCCATAAAACAGTTTTGAAACAGTTGCATAGCAAACAGAACACATGCAGAAATGGAACCACAGTAAGCATTATAACGTCATGCAGGTTACATTAACAGCAACAGGCTAACAATGATAGTATTTGAATGAGGTTCATTAATATTCACACAAGTCAATATTTGTAGAACAATAGGACACATGTCCCAACAGTATGTTTTAAGAAAACATACCCATTGATTATGTGTATTTATTATTGATGCAGATAGGGGTGGGGAGAGAGAGGGAAGTCAATTAACAACTGTATAGGTTTCAATATTTCACAGCTGTACTGATCATTTCTCTAATCATTACTCTCCAGGTCTGACCTCACTTTACATCTACCTATGTTCTGGGGTTGGACAGTGGAAGTGTTGTACACAGTGTAATAGTAAAGCCTTCTTACAGCTACTACAATCATTTCCTCACCTGGCAGACCTGTGGAGGAAATTTCTGTTAACACTACCTGACTGTTTCTACACATATTTTCATATTCAGGTTACATATGTGACACTGAAAGGGTTGCCCTGCACTCATGCTGTGTGGATGTGCTACTAACATACTCCACCTGGATTTCTATCTGTCTCCCTGGTTATTGGCAGCAGTGACCACTAGCTGTGACAGCGTGACACTTGAGGGACATGTATCTGGCAAAGTGCTTGGTGTATGTATGTATGTATCATGCTGTCATTTGCAGGCATGGGGTTGGACAGTGGGAGTGTTTTACAAAGTGTATTAGTAAAGCCTTCTTACAGCTACTATAAACATTTCCTTACCTGGCAGACCTGTGGAGGAAATTTCTGTTAACACTACCTGACTGTTTCTACACATGTTCAAATATTCTTGGTGAAAATATGCATACAGTTTACAGCAATTCCTGGGATTAGAGCCATGTCTGTTTGTGCAAAAAGGTACACCAAGGTTGTGGTTTCATCACTATGAGCTACTGAGGAACTGCTGTCTCTTACTTTACTGTTTTCTGCCTAATACTCTCTGGTTTGGACAATCTAACCTTGTACTTCTGACATTCATGCATGGCAGATAGTTCTTGTACTGTGTATTAATACTTTGGATATTACAATCTGGAAAGCACTGGTTAACACACAGCAATGCTGCAGGGGGTACAGTAAAATACTTTACACATTCCTATTCAGAGTTCAGATCTTGGTGCATGGAACCTTTCATGTGGTTTTATATCCTGTTTTACAGCTCCACAATCTTTCTCAGATGAGCCTCATTTAATTCATGCTGTCAGAGCCATAGTTGCTGTGCAGAACCTGTACACATTTATATTCCTACCACAACATACCACAGTAAACACAACAGTCTGGTATTTGTAATTTTATTAAAGGGTACTTGCACTTTTATTACTGGATATCCTGTACATCATTATTAGTCTAGGTAAGGTCGTTTATTCATTACACATAGTACACACTTTACCTACTGGCAGTAGAAAATCTACACCTTTGTATTATTTTGCCTATATACTGCAAGCTATATTTGTACTCACCAGCCTCCTGGCACAGCCTTAACAACCTATTGGCATGGGCGTCCACATTCATAGCCCTCTCATCTGCAGCTGTATGGAAGGTAAACAATTATTTATGCATACCTGTTGATCACATACTCAGGCTGGACTTTAGTAAATACTAATTGATACTGATACTTACACACTGCTGGGACATTCTATGCCCATGTGCCTTGGATCCACTGGTCCAAGATCTCCCTCTTCCTAGGGTTGAGGTTAGCGAAATGGTGTCAGACCTGCTCACCAGTTCAAGGGATGCCAGTAGCACTGATGAGATCATGTGTGAGATGGTCCCAGGCCTCCAATTTATATTGTGAGCCATGGTACTGGCCCTGCAGCAGTCTCTCCTCATGTGTTTCACTAGGAGTCCAAACATGACCCTGGACACCTGAATGTCCCAGCGCTGTGCCCAAAAGTGCACACCCTCACCTACATCAGCCATAGAACCTGCAAAGATCAGCTACAACTGGTTATGGCTACATTCCCACCTGACCCATTTAAATAGTGCTATATTCCCGCCCTTTGGTGTCATTGGACCATTTTGAAAAGGTTAAGCTCCACTAAGTAGTGTGCAGATCCACTAAGCCGGTTTTAACACTGCTTAAAGGAAAAGTTGTTGAGCAGTTTTTAACTGTGCGCAAATCCACTTAGCTGAGCTACCTGCTGCTTAGCAATCATGTCTTAGCAATGGTTACATTTTCTAAGCATAGCTGAGCATTCCTAACCATTGCTCACTTTTAATTTGTTTAATGTATCAGAGGAGTGCTTTCATTTATTAAGTGCATATCATATACTTTACATGACATCCCTCTATGTGTTTTTCTTACATTGGCAAGGAGTGTAACTATACTGCATGGGGCACTTGTGTGTACATGGGTGGTTTCACATGTTATATGCAATGACACTTACATTGTACACCAGCTACACTGGTTGCTACATAATTTAAGTTTACAAAAATAATTTTAACACTACTTTCCCATAGTAAAATATGTCACCTGTCCTGCTACTCGAACCATAAACACCTGCATGTAAAGCCAGGACTCTAACCACTACACTATCTTGGCTTGGAAAGTTCACCTGTATATTTGTATTTATCTCCTATGGGATATTTAAGCTATGGTAAGCAGAGGGCCATAACGTGCACACCCGCTTAGCTACTCTTAAACTTTCCTTAGCCTAGAAGAACAAAATATAATATTATTATTATATTATTATGTTATATAAGCAAGTATTGTGGTGTTCTGACAAGTCATTGAGGACTGCAATCAGGAAATAATGGCATTCATTTGGCTTTCAGGCTTCTATCCTTCAGGAACTCCTGCTAATACATATCCTGTTTTCTATCAACTTTCTAAGTGTGTAAGGGCAATTGTATAGAGGTATCCCTATTTTATTGCATTTCCCCCCATTATTTGTGCCTTTGTCCACATGGACTGCTGTCAGGGAATATTGGCATTCATTTGCTTTCAGACCTCTATCCTTCGGTAATTCATGCTAATGCATGACCTGTTTTCTATCAACTTTCTAAGTTTGTGGGGCAATATGTATGTTGTGTCCCTTTTGAGGGATTTATCCCCCATTATTTGTGCATTTGCAAACATTTCCTGCTTTAGCAGGTTGCGGAGATGTCGTATGGCACTTTATAATGCAGGGGGTGTGTCACAGAACCTGTCACACACCCCTTGCATTGCTTTCCTGATGCCGTGTTTATTTCAGTGTCTGTGGACACTGAAATGGTCATTTATTCAATTTCAGTGTCTGCAGACACTGAAATACTAGCATAATATTGGAGTAATTCTCTAATATTATGACAGATCCTTATTAGAAAGTGCTGTATGGCACTTTCTAAGTGCAGGGGGTGTGTTCAATGTCCATGCACTACTTGGACACACCCCCTGCACTTGTTCATGGTTCATGTCCATATAGGTAGAACAGTAGCGCGCCTTCATAAATATGCAAGGCGCACTGCCGTGCTATACAGATACGAACCACTCCATGCAAGAATAGTGCTGTTCTTGTACAGAGTCTATTGAATCCAAGGGACAATTGTAGCATGGAATAGTGCATTTTCTTTTCACTCTGAGATATTTGTTCTTATTTCTATACATCTGTTTATAGCATATTTTTTGCTTCATGTTAGAATATCTCTTAAAAGCAAAACTTGGAAAGTCCCCAATTCTTTTACAAGTTCAGACATAGCAGTCAGTATATCTTAATTTTTCCTAATAATATTAATAACACCATTGGTATTCATACTGTATCTCATGACATACCTAACCCTGGCATTATTATTCCCATTCTGGACACTGGACATACAGTTAGAAGAAATGTATGTCTTTGCTCTGCCATTTCTTTCTTTGTTAATATAAGCAGAAGCTTCATTCAGTAAGCTCTCATTATAATCTCTCACTTGAAATTCTTGTTTTAGCATGTCCATTTGCTGATTACATAATGTTGTATCAGTAATGAGTCTACTCAGTCTCATATATTGTCTTTTCATTATCCCTTTAAACATATGGCTGGGATGCATACTACAATTATACAAAAATCTACCAGGCTGAACTTTTTTCCTATAAATGTTAGTTGAAATCTGTCTGTTATCATTTTAAGCACTATATCTAAAAATGAATCTGTGTTCTGGAATATTTTAACCTAAATCTTAAAAAATCAGTAATAGTTTCTAGAAACCACACATAATATAAAAGTTCAGTCTCATCTCCTTTCCAAATCAGGAAAATATCATCGACAAAATGTTTATAAAATAGAAGTTTACCAGTATAATTGCTAGATGAACCAAATACATGCACACATTCCCACTGATATAAAGCAATCCTCAGCTGGGGTGCCTTTTGTGCGGAGTCTGCATGTCCTCCCTGTGGTCGCTTGAGTTTCCTCCGGATGCTCCGGTTTCCTCCCACATCCCAAAGACATGCTGTAGGTGGATTGACCCTAGACGTGAGTGTATGCATGTGTGTGCCTTCTGTGGAAGGTTGGGGTTCGGGCTGGTAACTTGACACCATAAAACTCCACTGCCAATCATGAGTTGACAGATGATCCGCTGTGGTGACCCCTAAGTGGGAAAAGCCGAAAGAAGAAGAAGAAGATTCAGTTAACCATCCTCTCCCAGATGCAATTCGTCTCATGGGAGGTTGCAGTTTATCTTTGTGAATTTCAGGTGGTACATACAGAACTGGCATCACAGGATTATTGACATATAGAAAACTGCATAATTCACATGTAATATTATCTTATAATTGTAACTCATAAATAGTATTAGTAAGCCTATGTATTATGTTATTCACAGTATTCCTATTAATCAACTTTAAAGTAGTTGGATTATTTAAAACAATTTTTTCACTGTCCGTACTAGCAATGGCACCCCCCTTAGCTACCTGTTTAATTACAGCATTCATATTACTTTGCAAACATTTCAAAGATTCAAATTCTTCTGTAGTCAAATTATAGCTTTTAATATACCCTAACTCATTAAAATGATTATATAGCTGCCGTTCATAGACATTGTAGAATGTTGTGATTACAGGACAGCTACTGGAATAAAGGTACTTGCTTGTTTACATGCCTGTCTACTGCCAATCGAATTCTGAAAAATTAACTTAAGATTGAGGTTACTTGCAAACAGCTTAAGGTCCATAATGGCATCAATGACAGAATCTTTAGCTGTCAGTATAAACTTGCAGTCCTCTTTTAAATAAAGAAATATCATTTGCAGAAGGAGTCATATTAAATAACCATATCACAATTATCCATTTGAATGCTCATCTTTTCACTGTGGATCGACTGAGTTTGACTCTGAGTCTGTAGGCCATTAGACCTTGCGGGCATTTGTGTGGGCATTTCCTCTTCCTCTTAGGTTTCTGTTTCTTCCATACGATTGGTCTCTCACTCGTTGCTCCAACCTCTGGGAGATTCAATCTCATAGACGTTAAGACCTAGCAAAAATCATCTTCATGCAAGGAAACATTATTTGAAGATGAAACAACATTAGTACAGTTAGATGCAACAGATGTAATCAAATCTGTACACACCAAACCATTCTGCAAACTATTTTTGTCTACAACATTTGAGTTGTTATCATTAATATGTGGAGCAGGTTGATTCATTCCTGAAGCAGAAGCAGCCACAGGCACACTAATGTCATCCAAATCAAACATTGAGTTACCAGTTCTTGCCTTCAGCTGCTTGTCAATTTTAGGCCATGAAAAGATGTTTCCATTCCCAAAATAATTGATGTCCCTATTTAATTTATGCTTCTTTACTACTTCAAACCAGTTCTCATATGCAGTCAGACTTTCCAACATATCACTATAGCAATGCAAATAGTTATGATAATAAGGCATGTTTAAAATACTATTTTCCAGCACCAGCATTTCACTTTGCAACTCCTTCTCAGTGTCAAAGAAAAACTCATTCATAAGGGTCATATAGGCGGCACTAAGTTTAATGTTTAATTATTGCCATCTTTTAAGTAACAATGGGTAGGTATTGCCATATGTTGGCATTTTCAGTGTAAGCAAACCTTGTTCTCCTTATTCCAAATAAGCTTAAAAACTTACATACAGATACTGCAGCCATTTAAAATTCGGTACCTTTTTCCAGTGTGAAAGTCTGCTGCAGGATCATAATATCTTGACCAGAAGATGAGCATTCAGCAGCCACTGATAATACATTCATATTCTTCAATGATGAGTTAGAATGGACAACCAGCACTTCATCTAAGCACCACTAGACCCTAGTCGAATTAGAACTCAGTGATAGCTGTGTCTCAGGAACAACTTCCATTACTGTAACAGTACTGGTGCTCAGTCTAACAACAAATAAAACAAAAACAATCTAGGAAACCTTCAAAGAGTAGAACTGATTTTCTCACAACTGTCTTTGTATACTAAGAAGCTGGAAAAATCTAAGAATTGATATGAGGGAAGACAAGGAATACAAATGCTGCAAGTTCTAAGTATGAATCGGAGGCCAGATAATACTAATTCAGTGGTTTCAGACATCAGGTTATACTTTTCAAACCATGATAGACTTCTAGGTGTAGAAGGCTTGATGTTTAAAGGTGAAAGTTATCATTCCCTTTTGCATAAAACCATGTTACATAAAATCCATATGATCACATCAAGGAAGCACCAAATATGAAGAAAGCACATACCGTGTTGTTTTCCTGGAATTCAAAGAAATTCTCACCACCAGGGCAAACTGGCTAATGGGTTTGCCAATTAGTACAATGGTGGGAATTTGTGATTCAGTGACAGTGAAAAGCTGCACCAATGAACAATTTCTTAGCAGTTAAATTCCTTGTTTCTGAATCAAGCACTGCACTCTCAGACCTGACTACACTAGCTAGCTCTCCTTAGCAACACATAGTGGTAGTACAGGCACCTCATAACATGCAAATACATGCACACACACACACACACACACACACACACACACACACACACACACACACACACACACACACACACACACACACACACACACACACACACGTATACAGGTCTATGAAGCTGCAAACAAGACCCCACAGGCATGCTCACACTTACAGAACCAGCCACTCAAACACCCACTTGCATGCCCCCCATACACACACATACACATCCATCCATCCTGCCACATTCATGCCCTTCATACATGTGTATACACACAGCTTTACATGAACATACATACACTCATACACATGGATGGCTGTGCAGTACCTAACCCAGCCATAAGGGTGAATGCTTATGCACTCTCATTTTATGACTTAAGTTTTTCCCGCCTCCCATTATTCTGGTGCCAGTGCTATTTCTGGGGGAAGAACATATAATTAATTTGCATTAGCCACTTCTTGAGACTGCTGAATTGGCATGTAACTTCACCAGTGAAACCACTGTCTACACTACTGCCAGTGCCAATGTAACACCATAACATGGAGAGTGGTCGCTGAATCTTTCAGGCTTATTGTCCCCAGCCCATCAAATGAATGGACCATTTATCACCTATCCATGAATGCCAGCTCCTGTCATCAGCCAAAAGAATGAATGAACCATTTCTTACATAGCCCAGGCATGCCAACTCCTGTCCCTAGCCCATGGAATGAATGAATGAACCAGTTCTCAAATAGCCCAGGGATGCCAGCTCCTGTCCCCAGCCCATAGAATGAACAAACCATTTTTCACCTTGCCCAGGGATGCCAACTCCTGTTCCCAGCTGATCGAATGAATGAACCATTTCTCAATTAGCCTAGGGATGCCAGCTTCTGTCCTCAGTCCATGAAATGAATGACAAATTTCTCACCTAGCCCATGGATGCCAGCTTCTGTCCCCAGCCCATGAAATGAGTAAACCATTTCTTACCTAGCCCAGGGATACCAACTCCTGTCCTGAGCTCATGGAATGAATGACCCAACTAGGTGCAGGTAAGGGAATCCAGACAAAGTCCTGCAGAAAGCAAAGAACAATATTTTTATATGACCTCTTACGTTCATATAAAGAAAGGTACAGAAGAGAATAACACCACAAATACCATCAGGCTGAGGGGAATTTGTATTTAAAAATAAAAATATAACATTACAAGATAGGCCAGTCTCCTCAGAACTAAGGGTCTAATTGTTTTTCCCTCCCACCCACCATGTTTTAGATGTGTTCGTAAACCCAGTGTATCTCTTGGTTCCTGCCCCTTATGATAATTTAACAACATAATTCCCTCCCTTTCCCCATTCATTGTCTGTTGACAATAAGCTCATAAATATAATTTTGCAAAGTCTCTTCCCTTAAGCTACCAGGCTAAAAGAACTTTGATTAAATTGCTTAATATTTAGTGGACTGATACTGCTTGAGCTGATTTTAGTATCAAGTTAGTGATTTTTTTACTGTAATTAGTTTACGGTTTCTTGCTTGTGGCAGGAGAAGGTTTCCAGGTTAGTTGTTTTGTACTGAAATTTAAGTACTCAGTAGCAAGTCTACCCAAGCATTATCCTAAAACCGAACTCCAAGAGTTATAGTTACTCCTGCCTCCTGAGTCACTCGTCAGTATCATGGACCAGCATTTCCCCACAACTCCTTATGCCACTGTGATTGAGATGCGCATCTTAAATTTGGTGTACAAGCTGTCGCATGGTGTCAGACGACCATCTGTTTCTCAAACAGCACAACCCAATGTGTGAGAGATGTACATATATAGTATCCTTGGAGGCAGACATCTCACACACAGTAAACTCAAACAATAAAACTGTCTCAAGTACACCACACATCACACCTCTCCAAGGCCATCAAAATGCACATACTCCATCATATACTGCAGTTCTAAAGATTAACTTGCCTAAATCTCAAAGGCCTGTAAAACATAACACAGGCACAAAGCACGCTCAGCATATTCAGCCTATTTCCTCACATAGTGCAAGGAGTCCCAAAGTCACAGATACTGAGCCTGTAAAGCAGCATCAACCCAATCACTCTTGTTACAGATGATTCCATTGTAAGGCATACAGATGTACCTCTTACCAGGCTGCGCAAATAAAGAATGACAGTTAGTTGCTTGTCTGGTGCCAGGATCCAGTACATCATGCATGCACTCAAGTCCTTAAAAAATAAGTACATTGTGACGATCATAGTTTATGCTGATGTCAATGGCTTGAGGTGTACCTACCTGACCTATACGAAGACAGACATGATGGAGCTCTAAGTTTATATGTCTAAGGCAGGTATGAGTCTAGCATTGAGCAGCATTCTACCTTCTCCAAGGATGATGCCGCAATATGACGAAAAAATAAGTGGCTTTAATAAATGGTTTAGTTTTTAGCGTCATTCAAATGGGGTCCAATATCTATTAGCCTGGGAGGATATTAATAACAGACCATGCTACTTCACTCCGGATGACCTACATCTGTCCCCTCTAGGGTATCTATTATTGACAAAGACATTGCCCATTCCCATGGTGCTTTTTTTAGGAAATACCAACCTGGTAAACATACCAACATAAAGAAACAAGCAAAGAAAAATATTAAGGTGTTACTGGGTAGTACTAAAAACTTCAACAAGAAACTCAACTCCTTACAAGCCCTTTTCACCCTGGATGACTTTGACATTTGTGTAGTGACTGCAACATGGTTTAAAATAGTAGAGAGCACTTTGGCTATGCACATGTTTAAATCAGATACTGCACAGGAGGGGAAAAAGTTGGAGGTGTCCTAAATCCAAAAGAGACTGACATCAAGGCTGGTAAAGCAGCATGATGCACTAGATCTTCTTCACTACCACATAATCATCAGAAAGGCCCCATACCATGCCATGCCATATATTAGCTAGCTACTGAACTCTCTCTATGACGAAAGAAAGCCACAATGCCTAGCTACAGGAGCTAGAGTCACAGTATTAAACCAAATACCATTTTCCTAGGTGATCTAAACTATCCAGTTATAGACTGGGAAACCACCACTAGAGAAAGAACATGTAGATTCCGGGACTTCATCAATACAAAGTCCCTGGAGCAATTAGTCAGAGTACCCAAGGGGAAATAATATCTTGGATCTTGTGGTTACTAATATGGGAGCATCTTGCACCATTGTGTATCTTCATCACTTGTTAGCTCTGACCAAAAAGCTGTCTCCTTCGAAACAAAATTGAAACTAGAGATCCTTTCCACTCAAAGTACCTTTAGATGTTTTTTAAACAACTACCTACTCTTAAATGGTACACTGACAAGCTTCAAATGCCACAAAACCCAGTTAACTCCACTGAATATGCAGAAATATATACCACCACACTATACTGGAATGCAAACAGCTGCATAGATGTAGCTTTACCCTGTAGGAACAAGTGCTGGGCAAATCCCGGAACCAAACCCACATGGTAGAACCATAATATCAACAAGCTTTATAATAAAGGGAAAAGAATTTTGACCAAAAGTAAGAGAGTAATTCCCAGAATGTTAGAGCCCTTTTCACTGAAATAAACAAACAACTCAGGAGCTTAATAAAATCCGCCAAAGCCAAGTTTGAGGCTAAGATAGTTACCCATAAAGCACAACACAACAATGCACTGAGCTGATTGTGATTGATGTTACCTACACTGAGGCTGAATATATAGCTAACCTACTGGATGATAAATTTAGCTCTAATTTTACCCCTCTCTCCCCTGCATCTGTATCTCAAGATATACCTGAAACTGGCTCACCAACAGCTATCACACAACAGCAAGCCTTAAAAGTGCTATCAAAAGCTAAAATACTTCATTGATGGGTTCTGACAATATCTCTGCATGCATTTTAAATAGTGTGAAGCAAGAGTTAGCCACATCCCCAACAACACTATTCAATATTTTTCTCCATAAAGGTTTTGTACCAAGTGAATGGAGAACAACTATAGTCATTCCCCTATATAAGGGTGGACCTTCCACAGACCCAGGTAATTGCAAACCCACAAGTATGACCATCCTCATATGCAAAGCCATGGAAAGACTTATCATGGAATTAATCAATCATGACATGGTGAAACTCCAAACACTACACCTGTCTCAGTTTGGATTTGTCAATAGTAGGCCATGCTTACTTAACCTGCTGGATTTTTTTGAAAGGGTCACCAAAGCAATGGATGAAGACAAAATGGTAATCACCCCATGCCTCGACTTGGCCAAAGCTTTTGACACAATTCCCCACTCAAGCATAGTAGAAAAGCCAAATAAATTGGAAATAAACCAATATGTCAAATCCTGGATTGCCTACTGGCTCACAGATAGGACACAGATAATCAAAATAGGGGAAGTTATTTCTATAAAGAGACTGGTGATTAGTGGAGCCCTCCAGAGTTCTGTGTTGGGACCTGTCCTATTTGGCATCCACTTTTTTGAAGCAAAACTCAATACCAAAAGACTCTGGCTGACTAAGTTTGCAGATGACTGCAAGCTAGGAGCAGTCATTGAATCCCCAAATGATTTAGCCATCTTACAGAGTGGTTTGCCTCAAATAAATAACTTGTGTCAAAATTATGGTCTGAAACTAAATAAAAAAATGCATTATTTTATCCTTTGGGAAGTCATCCACCCCAGGGAACTACCACATTGACAATACACCCCTAGGAGTTGACCCAGTGACAGCTCTCAGTTGTCCAGATTTTCACAGAATGTCCAGACTTTTGCCACTTATTTTTGGATTATTCCTAATAAAACATATGGTTTTCTGGCAAATTACTGAGACTGAAGTCAATAAATAATACTAAATAATGACATACATTTGATTTTTGGACTTCACATCCCTCAGGACAAAAAAAAAATATATATATATATATATATATATATATATATATATATATATATATATATATATTGATGTAAAATCTGTCATTCTAGCAACTTTCTAAGTTTATAGGGGCAATATTTAAAACCTATCCTTGTTTTGGGGCCTTCATACCCCCCATTACTTCTGGCTTTGTCCAGACTTCTTGTGCTGAGAGATTGAGAGGTATGTTCTTTGAGATTTGGTAACTTATGCGGATAGTGACCTAACGTTTGACCTACATGTTTCTATTGTTGTAAGAAAGTTCTTCTATATTACACATCTTATAAATACAGGGATTTTGTCTAGATTTAGGGATGTCATTGTGCCCTTTTGCTCAGCCCTCATTAGGCCAAACATTGAATATAATGACTCCTTTGGCATGTATCTTTCCAGACACCTGCAACAAATGGAACTCTCACAGAGATACCTTACTAAAAGGATACAAGGTCTAAACAACATGTCCTACATGGACCGACTCAAAGCCCACTCACTATACTCAGTATCCTAGATTCTGCTAAGAGGTGACCTGTGTCTAGCATACAAGGCATCCTCTGACCCATTACTGATGGATTTACTGTACATCAGCAAGTCAAATGTCATCAGAAACACTTGCTCTAGGGCTTTAAACCTCTTCTGCAACATCAACAGAACTGTTTGGAGGGACGGGTATATTTTGCAGAGGATAACACTGCTATGGAACATGCTCCCAATCCACATAAAGCAGAGTTTGTCCCTGTTTATTTTCAAGTTCAACTTAGGTGAAAAACTACATAACATAGGTGGAAAACAGAAAATTTATTTCAGGACTGCCCCCTGTACTACTACTACTGGACAGACTTTCAAGTCTTCATTCATCAATGATCCCTTTGATGGATTGTCTTTGTTTGGCCCTATTGTCAAGGAAACATTTTCCTGGAGTGAACAGGATAGAAAGACCTTGTCTACCATAGGGATATACTTTTCTATTCCTCAGCAATACTTTTCCAGGAATTAATGAGGAGGTAAGAAAATGTGGTTCTATAAGTCCCAGGGTCCATTCCAAGATTCACCTGGGGATATCTCTCTCCAGAAGCAGAGGGGGAGTTCTAATGGAAGATGCCACCCTTGTGGCAGGAGAGGCCCACAGAACCAGGGTTTCTGAGATTCCTATTTGGATTAACCCTCCTGAAAGGTTGCCTGACTGCCCACTTCTGCAGGCAGTCAGAGGGTGCTTGTCTCTGCACCCAGTTGCTTAGGTATCAATAACGAAAGATTCTTTGGTGATAAAAATCATATGCAGAGGTTATTTCATACTGTTTTCATTTTCCCAGATTCCCACAACTAAAAGAAAAATACTTCCTGACATTCCACCCAGTCAGAGGGAGGCAGCAGCTCAAGAAATTCAAAAGGTACTAGACAGAAGAGTCATCCAGGAGGTCCCACCAGACCAGACCAGAGCAGAAATGATTTAGAACTTACTCAAGATTCATTTTAGTGCCAAAGAAAACTGGAGACCCGAGACTAATTCTGGGCCTATGCAAACTGAATCAATTTGTAAAGAAGTCCAAGTTCCAAATGTTCATGGTTCAGACCATTCTGCCAATTTTATGCAAGCACAATTGGCTATGCTCCATTAGTCTTCAGGATGTGTAATATCCAATCAAGAGAAACAGATCATCCCAAAGATTTCTGCGATTTTGGCTGGGGGCCAGTCACTACCAGTTCAAACCCCTGCCTTTTGGTCTCACCACAGCCCCCATGATGTTTACCAAATGTATGGTAGTGGTAAAAGCTCTCAAGACTGCTGGGATTCCGAGTGTTTCCATACCTAGATGACTGGCTCCTTGATGCCCCAGCCAAGCATCTTCTACAGAAACCCAGGTGCTACTTGCTCCAGCTATGCCAATCTCTAGGCATCTCAGTCAACATCTGCAAGTCTCATCTTCAGCCTGTTCAGAACCTGGAGTTCACAGGTGCTCAGTTGAACACAGTTAGTCAGATAGCCTCTCTTCTATCACATTGGGTACTGACCATCAAGTGTCAAGTGGAGCAAATTATCTCACACCCTTCTCCGCCAGACAGACTTATTCTTCAGGCCTTAGGGTCAATGGCAGCAGCCATAACCTTAGTTACTGTGACCTGTTTTTATACGTGCAGATATCAATGGACTTTAGCTGTTCACTTGTCAATTTCTTGCCTGCTCTTGTTTTTACCAATCAAACTCACTCAAGTATGCAAAGACCATCTACACTGGGGGATTCAGTCAGACAAAGTTTTCCAAGGCCAGTCTTTGGTACTTCTGCCCCCAGTAGCCAAAGTATCCATGGAAGCCTCCCAACTGGGGACAGACAGTCCAAGGCATGTGGTCCCCAGAAGAAACCAATTCTCACATCAATGTCCTAGAGATCAGAGAGGTCCTCCTAGTGTTCCAGGCCTTCCAGTATGTCCTTCCTCTTGAGATGATTGCAATTCAAATTGACAACACCAAAAAATGGGGGGGGGGCACATCTTATCTCCTTTGTCAAGAGGCAATGAGAGTTTGGTAGTGGGTAATCTCCTCCACCTGCTTTCTTATGGCAACACACATACCGGGGAAATCCAACATGCTAGAGGACAAACTCAGCAGGTGCATTCTAATGCCTCAAGAGTGGTATCTCAATCAGTGGCAGAGAGGATTTTTGATCAATGAGGTCAATCTTGTTGAGATCTCTTTGCATCTCCCAACAACAAGTGCAGCAGGTTCTTTTCCCTGATTCTTGGTCTCTCAATCAATCAATGGAAGTGAGGATTTTCCATCAATGGAGTGAACCTTGCTGTGATCTCTTTGCATCCCCCCACAGCAAGTGCAGCAGGCTCCTTGCCTTAATTCCCCAGCAGGGTAGCTACAAAGAGAGGCTCTAGTCCATGTTTTGCCCTCTGATCTCCATTACCTTATCCTCTGATACCTGTTTCCAAAATTTTTATAGAAGGCAATTTGGTTGAAGAGCACAGTTATCCTCATTGCCCCCTTTTGGCCTCATCAAGTGTGGTTCCTTTTCCTTTGGTCTCATCTTTTATATCCAGTGTGGATACTGGACCCTAGTCCTGACCTTCTCTCTCTCATCCCACAGAGATGGATCATCCAGACATTTTAGGGCTTAAGTTGACTGCATGGTTTCTCCAGTTCCACTGATAGTTAGACAGCCCAGACTTTCCTCCCCAATCTGACAGATACTACTATCTTCCCACAAGACCTCTACGAGGACGATCTATAAAAGTTAATGGAAAAGATTTTCTATTCTGGCTGCACAGACAGAACTGGATCCATTTACTGCTCCTATGTCTGCTTCTCTACAGTTTTCAGCATCTATTTTTCTTTCAAGAAGGAGCTAGTTTCTCTACTATTAAAATGCAATTGGCAGCCAAATCTAATTTTCATTCAGGAGAAATGCTTCCTCTTTTGTTTTTCTAAAATTGTGCAAGGCTTTTCTCAAAGATACTTTCCTGCTTAGGCCCCCAATGAATGACCTCACCCATCCCAGGGATTTGACAGTCATGCTGCTAGGGTTAACTCAGAAACCCTTTGAACCATCAACTATATCTGATTTAAAATTTTTATCCTGGAAAATTGCTTTCCTTTCTCAGCTTTGCTAACAAAAGAGAATACATGCTCAGTCTTTTGGATGTAATAGACAACTCCATTTTTATCTGCATAGAACAAAAGGCCTTCTGATTCCATTTCCTTTGGTTACAGTCAGCAAGGTCTGTCCCTATCCAGACTTCCTAAAGCACACTCCACCAGCGCCGTGGCAATATCATCCGCTTTTTGGTCTAGAACTTCTATTAATGACATTGCAGCAGCAACCTGGTCTAATGCTCATACCTTTATTGCTCATTACAAACTGGATTGGACTTCAAGGAGCAGAGCTGCTTTTGGTTCTGCAGTACTACAGTATATTCTTCCATGAGGGCCACCCAAGGTTCATGTAGTTGGGGACTCTGTCCCAATAGTTGAGGAACGAATGAAAAGGACATCATCAGATATTAAGGTTATGTACTCACTATAACCAAGCATCTGTGTTGTCCATTTTTATTTTTCCTCAACTCCCCACCCTCCATCTCCCATCCATTTATCTTCTCAATTAACTGTATGGTTGTTGTGGAACCTCTGTTCCAGGTTTGAGCCCCAGTTTTCTAGTACTAGCCTTACTTTTGTTTTAACATAGAGAGTTCTGTCTATTGCTTATAAGGCAGCAAACTCAGTCTGATGTATTGCAGTTTGGCTGTGGCATTATAGTTAGAGGAAGGAGCTCTAGAGTTGGATCCAAGAGTCTAGTAAATGTGGCCAAGTCAGAAATGATGTCAGATACCCAATAGTTGAGGAAGAATGTAAATGGACAACACAGATGCATAGTTATGGTGAGTACATAACTTTAATTTTTCATAGCTGTACCATTCCTTTCCCAGGGAAGTATTATAGCCTATACCAACTATGACTTCAGTAAACAAAATAATTCACCAGAAATTGTGTAATTTCAGCAAACTGGATAATGCACATGACAATAAGGGTAGCTAGGTATTTGAAAGCAGCACTATTCCTGATCTAATGACAAGCATATTAGCTATAATGTTTTGATCTGCTTCTGCCCATCTTGGATAAGTGAGGCAATATATTTTAAGGAAAAACTGGAGGGTAACCCCCAACAGATAGCTATGACATGGACTCATATCTAAAGGGCACACTTCAACAGTGCACTGTCCTTGTCAAGCTGAACACTGCTGGGAAACAAAGGTATTATTCCAGCCATCCATTCTGGAGCAAGACCAGAAGACCATTTGATCCTCAAGAAACATGTGTCCTTAAATGAAGACTGAGCACTGAAGGCAGTACATTCTAGAACAGCCTTCAGACAAGTATCATTACTGGTACATGCAAATGGATCCCATTTTAAAACACTGAAGGTAGTAAAATTGGAGTAAACTGCAGATAACTATTGCTATGGTATTCTCTAGATGATACTTGCTAGGCCAGCCTGCAGACAAGAGCGATCTTTTATAAAAGCATTAGTTCTGGGAAGATAGGCAATGCTACAGTTACAGCCCTCATGAACACTCATAGCAATCTGAACCTGATGGCGGTGGCTGTTTAAATCACAGTGGCTCTCACTCCAGTGTAAAGGAAACAAATGTAACAGCTGGCCGAGAGAGGGAGTTGTGATTGGCAGGCACCCAGTACAACAAGATAAATATATTTAATTTCTCAATATTTGTGTGTTATTGCTTTAAACACCCTTTTATATAAGCCATAATATTGCTTTATATAGTTTTTTTAATAAGCCGCACTGCTTGTATTACTCCTAAACACACAGAAGTCCTTTTGTGTTACACCAGATGTCATTTCAGCAGTGCTAGATGGCAGATCTGTAATCCTTACCTATGAACTAATACGCATTTTTTTACAGCATAATCCTGCTGGAAATTTAGCCAAGGCTTGGTAACTGTCAAGTCACTGGGTACGGTGACTTTTCTGAACTTGTTACTAGGTTTGCAGTACAGAAAGCTGTGCATCATTCTTGGTGTAATTTAATTACTAATATAGTCAAACAATATAACAGCCTACTAAACAAAAGTCATTTCTCTTTTGTCTTTCAGTTGCTTGATTTAACATAACTAATATTTCATATTATTCTTCACAGCAAATGACAGCCCTAGAGAGAGCAAACATCATAAAACACCCATTCTCTTTTGCTGTCTCTTATTCTTTACTTTTTAGTTTTCTTGCATTAATAGGATTTTATTTCAATTCCCAGATGCAGTAGACTCCATGATTCCTGTGCTAAGGGAATCGGTAAAGCAATACTGTTCTGAAAATACCATCTTTCATGTCGAGCTGATGACAGCATGCATTGAAAAGATAATGCAGAGTGCGTTACCAGACAGCATGTATTATATCCTCATGGGGAAAAAAAAAGTATTCGTGTGCACCAATTTTCAATTACAAATATATCTGGATGGCCCTTAGAAGTCTGTTTGTATGAATAACAATATAAAAACATCTCTCGCCATCATCTTCTCCCTCAAAGTTAAATATATTAAGCAGATCTGTACAGATAAGGAACAGAGTTCTGAAAAAACTCTACAATTTTAGCTCACTATAAAATATTTCGCAAACTTTCCAGTTATGGAGATAAACACATTCAGTTCACCTTGAATGGAGTTATTAACTTGTTCCAGAAAAAAAAATAAGCATTTTCAAAGTCAAAGTCAAACTAAACTTTATTGCCATTCAGACCAACAAATGTGATATTATCACTGGATGAAATTTCATTGCTTCAGGCTCGTGTGCATTGAAAAACAGTTTTCACAAGAGGGTAAAGGAAACATATAGAGGAAGAAATTCTATACAGTACAGATGTAAATACACACATAGACAACTTACCCACCACAATTTTTAAGATAGGATAACAGCGCCCGACAGGCAGCTCAGCTGCACAACCCTGCCATAGTATCTGCAAAATTAAAGGTCCTGTAAGGACTGCAGGCTTGATCCTGTGACTTTTCTGGCCTGATTTACAACCTTCTCTAATGCCATGCAATCTGTGTATAAGCAGTTTCCATACCAGACTGCGATGTTGTTAGTCTGTATGCTTTTGATCATGGCCCTGTAGAAGGTCATGAGGATGTCGGAGGGGAGGTTTGCTCTGTGTAGTCTCCGGAGGAAGTGGAGACATTGTTGGGCTCTCTTTACAAGGCTGGAGTTTTTTTTTTTTGCCCTTCTTAGATCATCTGAGATGTGCACCCTTAGGAATTTGATGCTTTTTACCCTTTCCACTGCCATACCACTGATGGTGATGGGTGCGTGGGACCCTTGCTTCCTCCTGAAGTCAACAATGATTTATTTTGTTTTGTCAACATTTAGTGCTAGGTTGTTGTCAGTGTACCATCTGGTGAGTTCTATCTCCCCCGTATTTACTTTCCTGGACCCCTTCTCTTCCACTTGGTGGCCCTGATTCCTTCCTCCTTCTTTCCTTTCTCCCAGGGTTCCGCAGGGCGACTTTTCTCCCATCCAGTCAAAGAGGTCCATCCAGTCTCAGTGTCTGGGTGATCTCTTCTGGCCTGGGAGTCCAGGGGGTTGAACCTATCTATCTTTGTCATTTTGTTTATTGTGATGATCTTTTTGAGATCCCTGGATTTGTAGCTCTGAGCTGAGATGAGTAGCTGGGAGGATGTTTGGGCCTATGGGTTTGACATATATAGAGATAAGTAACAGGGTATTCTCTGAGTAGGCGTATCTAGGTTTAGATAGAGGCTGGAGTTTAGGAGGGGCGTCTGCTTTAGGAATTCTGTTGGTGATTTTTTTCCTTTTTAGTGAGGTATTTCTAGTTGCCTTTCCAGTTGCTGCAGGACTTGAGAGGAATGGGAGAGTTAAATGGATCTAAGGAGGCTATGAATGATGGGGATGGGTCAAATGGGGATTTCTTCTGTGGAAAAAGACCTCTGTTCTGATGAAAAGCACTTCAGAGGTGTTCCTGACTGTTATTTGTGGCGATGTGATGTGTCGATGAGACCACTGTCCACCGTGAGACCTAACTCTCCAATCATCTGTTCTCTGTGTTTAGTATACTGCCACCTATATGGTAATTCATGGATACATTTTTTCACAAAGGGGATAACAATACATTTCTGGCATTTGAGCTGAGAGCCTGGGAGCTGGCACAAGCATCTGTTTCTGTTTCTCTGTTGTAGTTTGTGTAGAGTATCCATCATTTTTGGGGATTCAATTTTGGCTCTCAGTTTGCAGTCATCTGCAAACTTTGTTAGCTCCAGTCCCTTAGACCTGTACTTCAGAGAAGAAGTAGGGTGCAAACAAGAGCCCCCCAGGACTGAACCCTGAGGTACTCCACTTGTCACTTGTCTGGAGCTGGATTTGGAGTCAGCTACTTTTATAGTGTGGGTTCTATCAGTAAGCCATACTTTGTTGGTTCACTTCCTCTCTGTATGCCCCCTCGTAATTTCTGATGAGGCTGATCACGGGGGTATCTTCGGCAAACATGATGATGTGATTTGTCTGATGTTTTGCAGAGCAGTCATCGGTCAGTACTGTGAAGAGAAGTCGACTTAGTACACAACCTTGTGGGACTCCTGTGTTCAAGGTGATGCATCGTTGAATGGTTTTTGCCAGCTTGAACGATTTGGGGTCTGTCGGTCAGAAAGTTGAGGATCCAGTTGCAAAGTGTATTTTCTATGCCTAGTTGAATTAGTTTAGACAAAAGCTGTGGCGGTATTACAGTGTTGAAGGCTGAGCTGAAGTCTATGAACAGAATACCTATGTAGCAATTTTTGTCTTTAAGATAGTTCAAGGTGTGATGTAGTGCTAGGGATATATAATCCACAGTGGAGCGATTTGGTCTGTAAGCAAATTGTAAAGGATCAAAAGATGCAGGTAGACAAGATGATATATGCTCTTTGACCATCCTTTCAAAGAATTTCATCACCACTGGTGTGAGTGCGATGGGTCGGTAGTCATTTAATGTAACTGGGGATGACTTCTTTGGCAGAGGAATGATGATGGAAGACTTGAAGCATCTTGGCACACAAGCCTGTCTGAGAGATGTGTTGAAGGTGTCAGTGAAGACAGGTGCCAGTTGATCTGCACAGTCCTTGAGTAGATGACCTGGGTTTATGTCATGATCTGCTGCCTTACCTGGGTGGACTTTCCTTGGGTTCTTTCTGACTGCCTTCAGACTGAGATACAGTAGTGTGGCATCCCCATCCATGGATAGTTTCTTTGGTGAGGTGTTGCTTGTCTCCTCAAATCTGCTGAAGAACATGTGAAGTTTGTCTAGAAAGTCTATTATCTACACATTGTGTTGATGGGAGGTTTGTAATCAGTAATGCACTGGATGCCCTTTCACAGCTGCCAAGGGTTCTTTTGATCTGCAAAGGGTTTTAGTATTTTAAGCCTATGAGCACGTTTTGCTACTCTTACTCCCTTGTTCAGGCTGGCCCTGGCAACTTTCAGGGCATCTTTATCTCCAGCATTGAAGGCAACATTATGTGCTCTCAGTAGCTCATAGACTTCGCTAGTGAGCCATGGGTTTTGGTTTGCCCTTATAGTTACATACTTCAAGGTGGTCATGTCCTTGACACATTTGGTGATATACCCCACTACTGTTTCAGTATACTCATCCAGGTTTACATGCTGTTCTGTGGTGGCAGCCTCTTTGAATAGGTTCCAGTCAGTGCATTCAAAGCAGTCTTGCAGGGCTGAGACTGGTCCTTCTGGCCAGTTCCTTACTTGTTTCCTGGAAGGTTTTCCTTTTAGCAGCATGAGTTTGTAGGCTGGGATCAGTAAGATATAACTGCGATCCGAGCTGCCTAGGTGTGGGTGGGGAACTGCTTTGAAAGCTTGCTTGACATTTGCATACACTTGGTCTAATGTATTTGCTCCCCTTGTGACAAAGTTCATATATTGATAGTAGTGTGGTAGTATTGTTTTCAGCTTGGCCTGCTTAAAATCTCCTGCCATAATATTCACACACTCAGGGGTTTTGTTTTTTATTTCCCAGGATAGCCTGTACAGGCTACCAAGTGCATTTTTAATGTTTGCACTTGGAGGTATATAGACTGCTGTGATATAAATGGCTGCAAATTCCCTAGGCAGATAGAATGGATGACATTTATGTGTAAAGTATTCAATATCTAGTAAGCAATGGCTGAAGGCAATCCCATTGTTATAATACATTTTCTATTTTTTTAAGAAAGGAATATAATTATGACATTTGGGAAGAAAATAGTAACTGCAGACCTGGCCGTTGCAAAAAAAATGCAGCATTTTTAGAAAAATCTGAATATCTAGACAATATTGTTGAGTGAGGCAAGAGGCAGAGGAAGTGATTGAGACAGAAAGAGATTTTATCATTTATACATTCATATGTTCATAGGAAAGTACTATGCTAGCTGCCCTTGCAGGACATTTTAAGCCTGCCCATTTTCCATTTTTGAACTCAAAATAACCTATCCCATTTGGTTAGAAATTGACCTTGCCCATCCCATGGTCAATATTTATATACTACCCCTAATGAGAATAACTGGCATTATATAATAGATTTTGAGGGGACTCATGCATGGGATACAGCATTTAGTAGCTGCCTCTGTCCATTAACAGTACAGGGTGTAGTCCTGGGGTAAATTTTCTGTTTCTCATCTGTAGATCTAAGTTGCGCTTGAATATGGACAGGGATGAATTTGTGAATAATATTTGAATATTCTTATCCCTGTTTCTTTCTATGTGAGAATTTCCAAACACTCCTCAATGTTTAGCTCTAGCCATCATATAGCTTGGATTCGATACCAGATATTTCAGTCTCACACCATATATTCAAAACATACAATAGGTTCACCTTTCACTGCTTTTTCTGAGTGAGGATCTTATCCCTTGCCTGAAATGGTAAAAGCTTTTTCAGGTTTTTGTTATAGAAATAGTACTGGATTATGAAGCTTGTAAACACTATCAACATAAACCAGAACTCAAAATTAGAAACATTACATGCTGTATAGTTCACTCTAGAGGGCAGACAGGGTAAAAAAAATCCTGCCCATGGCCCAGATTGTCTGGGACTACTTAACCTGAGAAGTAGAGGTGCTGAAAAGGTAGGGTGAAAATAAGTGACTGGTTCCCTCTCTTCTATTGGGGCACAGGGAGACAATACAGCCCACTGCAATGATAGCACCTTCTTGAAAAACAGAGGTGCACATTGTGCAGCATATGTACTGGGGATATGCAACTGGTTTAACTAATTCACACTCATATGACAGCCTTTCTGGAGCATGTGCAGGAATGCTCATACACCCAGAAGAAGACACATTAGGCCTTAATGTCTACATGTATGCATCTCAACCATTGGGGGAAGCGTTAAAGTCAAGTGAAAATTCTTCCCACCTGCCTCGATGATAGCTATGTCGAGACCAACTTTCACTCCAAAAATGGGGAATGAAGGGACAAAATCACTGTGAGGATTAGATGTTCATCAGACAGGTGGACAGAAAAGGTATATAAAAAAATGCATGCTGATTCCCCTTGGGGGGATGGAAAGAGAGTAGCTTAAATGATGAAATACCTTTCCCTTCTTATGTCTTCTGTCTTTCGGCTTTTCCCGGTTAGGAGTTGCCACAGCAGAACTCCAGTCTGCTAATGATTGGCAGTGAATTTTTACGGTGTCTAGTTGCCAGCCCGATGCCCAGCCTTCAAAGAAGGCATACCCACACATGCTCGCACCTACCTACATGTCTTTAAATTCACTTTCCCTAATAGTGGCAAATTCCAGCTTCATTTTAATTTTATTAAGATGAATTTTTAAGGCACCTGCACTGTCTCTCTTTGAGAATATGTAGTTCATCATTTAAGCATAACATTTTGGAAGAATCCTGTGTAGTCTCCTCTGTGGTCCTGGGTGGTGGAATAAAGTAAATGTATCCCATTCAGAGCAATGAAAGAGAATTCAGGTATACTGTGGGACTGGTTGTCCAGCTTGTAATGTTCAAGAAATGCGGTAATACTTTGTTAAACAGGTGCTTCACATACATCCTGAGTAGATACAGTCCTCAGGAATGCTGAAGGAGTACACGCCACCCTGGTCATAGCTCTTAACCTCTTACATCCAGAATCAGGGACAAATCCAGAAATAGTCAATGACTATCAAATACAGTTTTTAAAACATTACCACTATTAACTTTAAAAGTTGATTGAATAAGCAAATGTGAATTAATATGCATTTTCTGAACTAAAGGAAGTTTTTTTATCATCAAATCACCAGTTTTAGGGGAGATTGGAGGGAACAAAGCAAAATTATGAACCAAAATCAAGGACATTTGAGAGTTGTGGCCATGGCTGACCAGAGAAGTTAGCACTCCTTATGCAGATTTTTCATGAGGAATGTAACAAGAAAGAATTACCTCAACATTGTAACAGGATCTGTTTTCTAAAAGGCAAGATGAAATTACTACCATTCTCAGTGCATTTGATTTTTAAAGGGTAAAGCCTACAAAGTGACTATTTTTACAGTTATACTTGTATTGGTTATGGTAAAACATAGCATAAATTCTTTCCTCTCAGTACATATGTGGGCACACACACACACACACACACACACACACACACACACACACACACATATATATATATATATATATATATATATATATATATATATATATATATATATATACAGGCAACATTGGATATACATAAAAAGCTGGTTGAAAAGGTCTTGACTGCTTGTCTCAGGCTTAAACAGATAAGTGGGCATTGCTCTTAACCTCCCAGTATAAGAATTCTTGACAAAGTCAAAGATAATAGGGGGCAAAGGCCAAACATAAGGGTAGATTTTATATTATTACTCATAAACTTAGAAAATTGCTAGAATAGCAGGTTTTACTACAGCATGCATTTTCTGAAGAATATAAAGCCTGAAACTCAAATATATGTCATTATTTAGTGACCACAATCCTCAATGATTTGTTAGAAAACCACACATTTTATGAGAAGCTGACCAAAAGTATGAGACAAAATCTAGACATTCTGTGAAAGTCTGAAAAGTTATAAGGCATGGAAGTGAGTTGCCTTCTACTCTTTTCAAAACGCTGTGATATTTCACACCAAAAGAAACTAGCATACTCGACCATTTATTGCAGACAGATAGTAGTTATAATCATGACAACTATCTATACTCTACGAACATCAAATAGGCTACTTCTGAAACTCTCTGATTTGTGTTGTAACTCCTATCTAAATGTCTGACTCAGGTTTGGGTCTTCACTGCATGCTTATTCAAGTTATGAAACATCGATTTATGATGTAACTTTGAAACTCTTCATTAAATGTGTTATGTAATGTTTAGGTAACACAATATATATTTTCTATTGTATTACTGTTTTTGTCTTGTAAATTTTCACTATTTTATTTGTTGCATATATACCTCAGTCATGGCTATAAAAGATCTCTGGACCAGTCCAACCACTAATTATCAAAATCAATTAAACAAACAACCAAATAAATAAATAAATAAACAAACAAACTAATGTGTGAACTGTCTGTTTGCATCTAAAGTATACAAACATTTCTTTTATGTTCTCCTGCTTTGGGACTTAGAATGGAATGAACTGAGTCAAAATTCTCTCAGATGATAGCTAACATACACAAGAAGAATTTGTTTTTAAATAACCTTTTATTAAAAAAAAACAAACAAAAAAACAAAAAAAACCAAAACAGAAATGACTGTTTACAAGTGAAGGTCTGTTATTCAGAAATGTTATATGCCTAATGGCATCAGACTGCATAGCTGTCAACCTCTCAGCACAAGAAATTTGAACAAAGCCTGAAGTAATGGGGGACAAAGGCCAAAATTAGGGACAGATTTTCAATATTGGCTTTATAGACTTAAAAAGTTGTTAGAATGACAGGATTTGTGTTAGCATGCATTTGCTGAAGGATACGAAGTCTGAAAATCAAATGTGTGCCATTATTTAGCGACTTCAATCCTAGGTGATTTACCATAAAAAAAAAAAAACAAATGTTATGAGTAACTGATTGAAAATATGAATAAAAAATCTGGACAGTCTGTGAAAATCTATACAATTGAGAGGGAAGTCAGACTGTACTGATTCAAATACTGCAAGGTTAGTTTCTTCAGCACAAAACTGAAATTCCATACTACAGATATGTTATTTCTTAGTGGCCTTAAATGGAGATGGCATTTAAGTTCACTGAACCTTGCTACATTCCTAACATTAACAACAATTTTGCTGGTATTGTGGCTATTGTTCGTGTAACAGCAATCTGTTGACAAACAGCAAAGTTAAGGTCAGGTATTTATTTTACTGAATTTTGTAAAATCAGTTTGTAATACTGGCAGATTAGTACTAATAATATTTAATATTTATCGAATAGGAAATTATTAGTAGTTATTTAAACTTACTAGGATTTATTTCCAATAATTCTATTTTAATAAGAAGTGGTAACCTGCTTAACTCCCCTTAATAACTAGATAGGGGTTAAAGGGGGCACCATCTCAACTTACTGCTTAAAGTAGGAGGCATCTAGTATAATTGCATGCAGCTGTATTCACAAAGCATAAATGTACACACTTCAGCTCTAACAATCACTGCTTACCTTCCCTGAAATACGTTAAAAGTGCTGGCTAAGGTAGCCATGCTGATAAGACTAGCACATCTGTCCTTACAGTGGAGTAGCCTATATGTCACTTGTACAGAAAATGCACATATTCCAAAATAAAGGGAGGTAAACAAATAGGTTGTTAGGTAACCTACTCCTCAACCATACAGAAAACCTATACTGTGCATGGAGACAAGCTTTCCTAGTGGATGTTTATCTTGCTTTTCCTTTTTTTTTTCAAAATGTTTTTATTCATTTTATAACACAATAACTTAACAGTATAGTAACAAGAAAAAACGGTACTTGCGTATTATCGCAACCACATTCTAAACATCTCACTTTTCCGTAATTTCGCAGAATGTGCTGATGTTTACCTCATACTTTTCGAGTTGTTCCTAATAAAGTGTTTTGTTTTCTGACAGTTGCTGAGGATTGAATCCTCAATATTTTTAGGGTTTCCCTAATAAAATATTTGGTTTTCTGGCAATCGTTGAGGATTGAAGTGCCTAAGTAATGACATACCTTTTAATGCAGACTTCCTATCATTCAAGAAAATGCATGCTAACACAAACCATGTTATTGTAGCAGCTTTCCAAGTTTGTATCAGTAATGTCTAAAAACGGTGCCTGTTTTTTTCTTTTATCTACCCTGTCCCCCACTATTATGTTTTGTGTTTGGCAGATATGTTAAACTCAGAGGTTTGGAGGTATGTGTAACCATGTTAGAAAGATACTGTGGTTCATCAGAAACAGAAACTATTCTTGATTTAGCTCTTTAAACTTCTACCTCCTGATGGCATTACCATTTGGGGGTCTACCAGCATCTTTCTTTCTTGTTTTAACACATATTTTTTATTCTGCTATAAACAACCCTGAAGAACACGAGGAGTTACAGTGATTAAAACGTTGCCATGATCAAATGGTGTTACATAAGAAGTGGAAGAAAAAGTTAACTGAAAGCACAGTTGAATATCAGCAGGAGTTTCTGTCAGAAAAATACAGATCATACAGTGCAACTTCCATGCTGACTAGCATAACATTGTAAAACATCTTCATGTGTTCAATATCCATATACTTTGTGTTTTAAACATTACATCCTAAAAAAGGTGGATGTTCTTTCCCAAAGGAAACAATAGCTTGATGGGCTGCCACAGTACATCAGCTGCGACTCGTTTAGAATGTGGTTGCAATAATACGTAAGTACCGAAAAAACAAATAAACTATACAATGTCCATAACAACTAAAAAAGCAATATACATAGGAGAACACAATATTTTTCTAACAGATTAGACAATTTTGTCCAAGCAATTAAATGATGAGTTGTTTTTAGTCCTTGCTTTTATAGTAGCAATCTAATTCTTACAAATGCATTTCACAAGATGAATAAACTCAACTTAAAAGACAGGAGTAGTTTGGGATTTCCAATTTTTAGTAACAAATTTCCTTGCTATAGAGAAGATAGACCATAGTAAAAATGTTTGCTTTTTAGAAATGACTTCAGGAACAGGAGCATTGAAAAGGATAAGGGAGCCAGAAATTATACAGCTGTCGTTCCATAGAGCTTTACAAAGATACTTAAAGTCTAACCAAAATGGGGAAATTATTTTGCCATTAACAACCACATGTATCTAGTCAGCATCCAGGTGTCCACATCTCCAGCATTTCATTTCATCTATCTCGTATATTATTGCTAGTCTATGTGGGGTGAAGAAACATCTATGTAAAAATTTCCATGTGTATACACTCCAGAACAGAGGATATGTGGATTCCTTCACCAACTGCAAACAAAGCTTTTTATCTTTTTCTGAGAATGCTTGTCTATTAACTTTACTTGAAAAATTCCAAAAAGAAATATCTGTTTCGCTAAAATCATTTTGGACAATTTTATAAATAACAGATATGTCTGAAGTGTTCTTGGGTAAGCTATTACCAATTGTTGAGATAATCCAACATTTTTAAGTTACTTTTATTGCATGCCTCTAATGAGGGTACAAGCTTAGTATGTATAAAATCCTTACAAGTTTGGATGTCCAGCAATTGCAATTTTGCAAACTATATCTGCTGATCAAATAGTCTGCAGAACTTAATTTATTAGCTGAGAGAAATTGATTCCAATATCATAGGTCACCCTTCTTAAATTCTAACATTTTCTGAGTATCAAAAGATATCAAACATTAATTTGTGTAAGTAATAAGAAACATAATTATTAATAAATTCTTAATTAATTGCTTAGAAAACATAAGCCTTTTAAACAACAGCAATATTTGTTTTATAATGTGAGAACAAGTTTTAACCTTTCACTTTGAATGTATATTTTTAAAATCCATATAAAGATGCTTATATTGTATTTGAGTATATGGCTCAAGCAATGTCCTATTACTATTAAGAAGTAAGGTTTCATGTATTGATTTCCAATATGATATATAAAAAGTATTATTCCAGTGAAGCACACACACACACACACACACACACACACACACACACACACACACACACACACACACGCACACACACGCACACACGCACACACACGCACACACACACACACACACACACACACACACACACACACACACACACACACACACACACACACACACACACACACAGTTTAATGGAGCTACTCTACCTGCATGTTTTGGGGACATTGAAAGAAACCAGAATATCAAAAAAATAAAAAAAAAACATGAAGATTGGGAAAGAACACAAAAATGCCATGCAGACAAGAACCTAAGGTCAGAATTAAATGCCCGACCTTGGAGTTGAGAAGCGTAGGTCTTCTTAATGATACTGCCTGTGATACGAATGTGACACAAAAGATGGGTACATTGAGTAAGTGTGGTTATTTGACTGTTGCCTTACTATATTTCAACATTTTCTTCATTTTCTTTAGTTCTTCCTTGACATATGTAGTAATCCTGTATTTTGGAAGTGTCAGCAGACATGAGAGATGATGCTATGTTCCAGAACAGTTTAATGATTTCAGCAAAGTCACTACACTTGATTACGAAATATGTCTTATATGTGTATGTGTGCTGGAGTATTCCAATAAAGTACTAAAACTTGCAAAGTCATTCGAATATTCAGTGTAAACAGTCTAGTGATTTCAGCAAAGTCACTACATTTGATTACGAAATATGTCTTATATGTGTATGTGTGCTGGAGTATTCCAGTAAAGTACTAAAACTTGCAAAGTCATTGGAATATTCCAGTGTAACACTTGAAACTTGCAAAATCATTGCATTTGGCAGGAATTGCTGTTCCTTCTGGGGTGCGTGGCTGACACCACAGAGTGATCTAGCAAGATCTAGCCTACACTGGGAAAGTACTGATTCTCATGACTTGTGGTAAACAATTTGGTTATATATAGCTGGGGTTCCCTGCACTCAGGCAGAAGCCTCACCTGTGGAGTGAACGCACTGCCCAGGACTGTTTTCCCAATGAAGACTCCTGCCTGACTGCAACAGGGCTTCCCAGTCAAGACTGAAGACAGGATGAAGCTTTCTCTTTATCGGTGATGTATACATTTTTTAAATATATTGTGTAATTTCCTATTTTAGTTAAATAGAGTTTACTTAGTTTTCTGCTTTAGTGTGATTTACTGTTCAATTATATATAGTTTATTTAGTTTTCTGTTTAGTGACAGAAATAAAGTGTGTTACTAAATAATTTATTTAATGTGAAGTGAATTATTTGGAATCCTGCTCATTAGGCAATACATTATTTTGGCATCATGGACAGGATTCGAAATGTTCAAAAAGAAAAGTAAAAAGTAGGTGGCAGCTATTGAAGTAGAAATTCCAGGATGGAACCAGGGCCCATACAAAGCGTTGGCCTTGGAATGGTCAAGTGGTACAGGGTTAAGTGAAAATTGGGATGTTTGTTTAAAAGATGCTGAACCAGGTTCAGTACAACCATGCTTACAAAATGTTTTAGTAGAAAAAGGGAAAGAATTATGTGCTGTATGCAGGAGAGGCTGGATCCTTTTGACTGCATACCAAAAATTACATGTAGACAAAATATGTAAATGTGGACAAATAGAACAATTAGAGAAATTAATAGTAAAGTTAGAAAAACAAAACATAATCTTACAATGTCAGACCAGAATCCTTGCAGAAAAAACAGACGTATCAGCATGTAGCAGAAAAAGCTGCCGTACGTGTAGCGAAATAAAATATCGTAAATGATGTGGCAAAATTAATAAAAAGAAAGCACAGATGTTGATAGCAAAAGCAGGATTTGATTGGGACACAGACCATTGGGACAGAGATATTTGGTATTCTTCCGTTCCCCCTTCCCAGTCAGATTCTGATAATGAAAATAACAATTTTGAAGAAGAGGAAGAACAAGGCAAAAAGGGGCTAGTAAAGGTAAAACCAATTCTTAGGCAAAGCAGCAAATGATTTGTGGAGCACAAGGGCTCCAAGCAGGGCAGGAAGAAGTTCATTATGAAGATTTTACTCAACAGGAAATGAGGGATTTGATTGAAAGGTTTAAACAAAAGCCTGGAGAATCATTAGTAGCATGGTTAGTGAGACTTTATGAGTTTGGGGCCACTGGAGACGGGATAGACAAAACAGATACCAAAATGTTTGGTATGTTAAGTAATGATCCGTCAGTGCAGGATGCATTTTGAAATTATGATAAACAGGAAATGACAAGTCTTTTTAAAATTATAGCAGATTGCTGTGCTGAAAAATATCCTACAGAAATGGACTGGCCTCCTAATGATTGACCATGGTACACATTATGAGATGCTATTCAAAGAATTAAGGAAGAGACAATGAAAACTGCTTTACTTGTAGGGACCGCTGATACATTATTACAAAATGCTTTGACAGTCTCAGTTAGAAACAGGATTATTAAGCTAGCACCCTGGCTTATAATACAGTAATACTGACAGACTTAATTAGGGAGACAGGAAATGCTATTTCTCAAGTTACTGAGGGACTGAGGCAGCTGAGAGGCCTAGGAGAATAGGGACCAAAACAGTCAAATAGTGATAGGCGAGAAAATAAAGGTAATGGGTGCAAAGAAACTTGAGTGTCCCGAAAAGATATGTTTACTGCATGGTTGAAAGATGGAGCATCAAAAGATGAGATTGATGGCACAGATACTCCGACAATGTGGGAGATGTATAAAAAGCGAGATTTAAATAAAAAGGGGAGACATGCTCGGAATGTAGAAAGACAGGATGAGTATGTGACAGAAGGTAAGGCTGAGGATAAGGAAGAGAATCCAGTGTTTTTTTCTGCTCCACGTATGACATATCCTGATCTGTCAAGTCTAAATTTTAATTAGGAAATTGGCCAAGCTCCAGTGAGTGGATGGGCTCAGCAAGACGCTCGACCATATGTAGATGTGACAATATGTTGGAAAAGTAAAAATGAACAATGGGTCTCATTGATACTGGAGCAGAGGCCTCACTGATTTATGGTAATCCAAGTTTATTTAAGGGACGACAAGTTACTATCACTGGACTTTCTGGGAAACAAATGAAGGCAGTTCAGACGATGTTAGAAATGACAATAGATCAATTACCAAAGAAAAAGTATTCTGCTTTAATAGTGTCTGTTCCTGAATATGCAATAGGAACTGACATTTTAAAGGGGCTGATGCTGAATTTGTTGGATGGATAGTATCAATTTGGTGTTAAGCCATATTTTTCGGTTAAAGCAGTTGCAGTACGGAAAGTCAAAATGCCACCTGTAGAATTACCTCCAGCAGCAAAAGTAATTAGTTTAAAACAATATAGAATCCTGGGGGACATAAGGAAATAGAATATAGAATCCCTGGGGGACATAAGGAAATAGATGAGACAATTCAGGACTTATTAAATGCGGGGGTCTTAAAAACTACTATGACAGCATGGAATAACCCAGTCTGGCCTGTCAGGAAGTCTGACGGGTCCTGGTGAACGATAGTAGATTACCAAGAATTAAATAAGTACACTCCGCCATTAACAGCTGCGGTTCCAGATACAATAACATTAATAGAAAATATACAGAAACATCAGGGCACTTGATATGTAGTAACAGATTTAGCGAATGCTTTCTTTCCTATACCAATTGCGCAGAAAAACTATGACCAGTTTGCTTTTTCTTGGCAAGGTCGACAATATACATTCACCCGGTTATCACAGGGATATTTACATAGTCCCACCATTTGTCATAAAATAGCAACAGAACATTTAGATGAGATAAAATTACTTCAGAATATGCAGATTTCGCATTACATTGATGACATCCTAATTCAGAGAAATTCTGAGCAAGAAGTGAGTGAATATTTGCAAATAGTAATTGATCACATGATGGCAAAGGGCTGTGAAATAAACCCCAGCAAAATATAGGGACCAGCTCAAACAGTTATATTTTTGGGAATCCAGTGGCATCAGGGACATAGAAAAGTTCTGCTGAAGGCAAAAAAAAAGATTTTAGAATTTCCAACCCCTCGAGATAAAACAGAGGCACAGCATTTTATAGGATTGTTTGGATTCTGGAGACAGCACATCCCTCATCTTGGTCAAATATGTTCTCCACTATACAAAGTAATTAGAAAGAAATATGAGTTTATCTGGGAGGATGACCAGCAGAAAGCATTTGAACAAGCAAAGCAGGCTATTCAAAAGGCACTAGATTTATGGCCCCTACAGGATGGGGAAGTAGAATTACATGTGTCTGCGCAGGATCACTATGCCAATTGGAGCCTTCGGCAGAAACAGGGAGCAAAGCGGGTGCAACAAGGATTCTGGACTAGGAAATTACCAGATGCAGGGGAAAGATATTCTCCTTTTGAAAATCAACTACAGGCATGCTATTGGGCACTTGTAGATATCGAGCAAATGACAATAGGACATACTGTACTACTGCGACCAGAGATACCTATAATGCAATGGGGGATGAGTTCACCCAAAATGCATAGAACGGGTTATGCACATGATGCGAATATTATTAAATGGAAATGGTATATTCAAGATAGGGCTAAACCTGGAATTAATGGGGAAGCAATGTTACATGACAAGGAAGCTCAAATACCAATAGATCAGCAATTATCTGTTACTGACAAAAGTGTGCCAGTCAACGAATCTCCAGTAAAATGGGGAATGCCATATGTGCAGGTGCTGCTTGAACAACATAAACATGTTTGGTTTACTGATGGGTCAGCAAAATATGTGGGAAACAAAAGATGATGGAAGGTTGTGTCTTGTAATCCAGTAACTAAGAAAATCTTAACATCTTCAGGGAGTGGTAAAAGTAGTCAGTATGCAGAATTATATGCTGTATATCAAGCATTGAAACATGAGATGCCAGGTACATGTCATATTTATACTGATTCTTAGTCAGTAACAAATGGGCTAGCAACCTGCCTGCCTACATGCAATAAAAATGATTGGAAAATTAATTCTAAGGAAATTTGGGAAAAGAATTATGGCAATCGAGTTGGGAAATGATAAGTTAAGGTACTGTGACAGTTTATCATGTTGATGCACATTGTTCTGCAGACTCTCTAGAATGATGGTTTAATTCTGTTACAGATGAACAAACAAGAATTTCAGAAGTTAATACATGAGATGATTCTGAGCAGATGGGGATGGCAAAATGGGCACATCAGAAATGCAGACATCTGGGAGAAAATGCCACTTACAGGTAGGCGCAAACAAGAGGAATTGCACTTCCATTAGATTTAATTAAAACTGTTATATTACAATGCCTGGTATGTCAGCATACACAACAGAGGCCTATACCTCATACAGTTCAGAGACACATAGGACGAGGAAAGTTACCAGGACAAATATGGCAGATTGATTATATTGGTCCTTTACCATCTAATAAGGGCAGCCAATACATATGTACAGCAGTCGACACTTATTCTGGATACCTTATTGGTTTTCCATGCCGATGAGTGACACAGGTTGTTGTTGTTGTTGTCTTTCAGCGTTTCCCAGTTAGGGGTCACCACAGCGGAACTCCAGTCCACTAATGATTGGCAGTAGATTTTCACGAATGCTGAGGTGCCAGCTTGATGTCCAACCTTCAACCAAGGAACACCCATTTACGCATGTCTTTCAAATGCCCACCCAACCGCATGGAGGACATGCAGACTCCACACAGAAGGCACTCCCTGCACTCCAGCTGAGAATTGAACGGGAGAACCTCTTGCTGTGAGGCAACAACGCTACCGCTGCACCACTGCGGAAAACCATAGATTTGATCATTCTGTATTATAAAACTCCTTTGCAAATACAAAGTGACAATGGTTCTCACTTTAAAGGGAGAATAGTACAGGAATTTGCAAAACAGCATAATATGGAATGTGTATTTCATATACCCTATTCCCCACAGGCAGCAGGATTAATTGAGAGAATGAATGGATTACTTAATGACTGGTTAAGAAAACTAGGAAATGGTACTCTGCAAAACTAGAGAATAATCTAAATATGGCATTACAGATTTTAAATAATAGACCAGTTTCAGAAACAGAAACACCATTAATGAGAATGTTAAGTCCAGCATTGCAGATCAAACCATATGTGATGACAGAAACAATCACATATTGGGAAACTCAGGCAGGTGCATTAGCTCCTACTAGAGCCCACATGAGACTGCAGGACTGAGTCTATAGCCGATGAAGGCCTACAAAATACTGACACGGTCAGTTCAACTGATTAAGACCGGAATTGGAATTCAAATTCCAACAAAGTATTTTGGTTGGATAGTGCCTCAATCAACACTTGCTTTAAAAGGTGTTTAGGTTGTGGATGGAGTTACTGAAGCAGATTACCAAGGGGAACTTAAAATTATTTTGTTAAATACTTCAGATGAGAATGTTCAAGTACAGAAAAAGGATAGGGTAGCCCAAATATTTATTGCACCTGTGTTAGGCGGCACAGTCACCAGAGGACAGTCACCTCCTGTTGCTGCCTTTGAGAGGGAACAAATATATGGTACTCATGAAATCAATTCAGGTGCAAAAGTATGGGTCTATGAACCCAATAAGCAACCTGAACAAGCAGAAGTTATTGCTACTGGAAATAACAATGCTGTTTTAATTATTAAAGCAGGAAAGGGAAATATGAGTATGTGCCAGCAGATTGGTGTTATTTGCAAAAATAATCATGCTACTTTCATTTGATTTCAGATTCTAACTCCAGTCTATACAGTGCTAACTGTTGGTGTTCTCACTGTGCTATATGGAGTCCCTTTGGCAGAGTGTGTGACACCAGGAGTAAAAGCAACAAGAGTCAACTCAACAATAATCCAGTGGGGATGGGTTGCTAATGCACAGAATAAGACACACGGTACTTTTACCTGTCCTGCTGGACAAGAATGTTCTACTGTTAATTTGACCTCCGAAGGAAATCTAACTATTTGGAGGATGAGGAGAGGACATTTTTATGTCCAACTACTGGATGACAGACCAACTACGGTAACAATCTGAAATTACACAGACATAAAATTTTGCAATTGTAAATATGAACAGACATATCAAGAAAACTATTACTTTTGTCAGAATGGAACTGATGTTTATAATGAATCAGTTGACATATGGAACATTACTGTATTGTTTTGTGTGAATGTAACTCACATCATAAACAGAAAAGGATGGGCTTCACAAATAACTGTATTGAATAACAATCCCAAAATTCATTTTGACCAAATAATTAAAGTACCTTCTATGTGTAGATATGTTGGACATGAATACCAAAAGACTGTGTTACATTTTAATATTAATTTTCCAAAATTAGGTAAGTGCAGGCAGAAATGAGCATGGTATAGTACCTTGTTAGGAGGTATTGGTACAGGGTTAGGAACCTTGAATGCAATTGATGTTGAAGTTTTAGCTAATAAAATTAAAACTGCAGGCCAAGATATTTCACAAATTATATGTTTACAAGTGCTGTGGAATCCCACAGTTTGGCAAACACAAAAACAGCTTGTCGGCTATGAAAAAGAATTTTTAGATCAATTCAACGCTTCTGTGGTTTCTAATTTTAAATTTTATGCAAATGTCACTAAGTTTGTAAATTGGAAAACATGGGGTCTATATTACAACGTCGAACTCACAGGAGTCCAAATGTTGTAATATCGAACCCAATTGTTCGAAATACAAAAATAGAGAAGCCACGGCACACCAATTCTTTTCCCAGGGGAAAAAATCGGTGGGACGTTTTTGGGGCTTTGCTATTTCCTCCACTGTGGTGCGATCTCAGAGTTGATATATTTAAGTAGGGGGTGTGTGGGGGACACAGCCCCCCACATTGGGGGTGTGGGGGTGAAGCTCCCCACATTAGTTTAAGTTTAAAGTGTAAGTGTTTTTTTTTCTTTGTAACGGAACAGTGATTTTTTTCCCAGGGAAAAAAAATCGGTGTGCCATGGCTTCTCTATTTTCGTATTTCGAACAATTGGGTTTGATATTACAACATTTGGACTCCTGTGAGTTTGACGATGTAACATAGACCTGACAACATGTACCTTACAGTCTTTTTATGTTTCAATGCGGAAAAATCTTGTGCAAACCAAGTTAATGCTCAGATATGAGCATGTATGGAGACAGTTGTTTAATCAATGGATACACAGTACTAAATGGATAAGGCTGTTTTCTGAAAAAACAAAATGTACCGATAGTTTTTGTACAGGTTATATCATCCACTATAATGTCACAAATGTAAAAATAATGTGTCAGTTTGTAACCTTGCAGCTGGTATTTGAACCTCCTTTGTATCCATTTCAATATTGGTTACCCCATTTAGAAGGAAACTACATTGACTTCTCAGACAGAACACACAGATTGGAACATTGTACTGAAACAATGGGTGGACTTATTTGCGGGCAGCATTCCCCTATATACGAACCGTGTTTTCTTCAGCATTCCATCAACATCTGTAAATGGACTATATTCCCTTGTACTTTTGAGATGTTCGTCGAAATAGCACCACAATTCATATGTTTAATGAGAAATCAAACACTGTTATATGCCTTGAGAAATCTTTTTGTAGATTGTCTAGGTAATGTAACTCATTTGAACCAGTAAAATGAAACTTGTCTCTCTTCTCCTGAAACATATATTAATGTATTTCATGCTTACCAGACAAGCTGGAATATCATAATTTAACATTCAACATGAATTCTTTACAGAAAGTATTGAACAATACACAACATCTTGAAAAACATTTACAGGCAGTAAATCATGGTATTTTACATCATGAAATGACAAGTATTATTATAGGGAATAAGTTGGTAAGTTTAGCCAAGAAAACAGAATCTGATACAGCACATAACTGGTGGAATATATTTACTGGATGGTCAGCATCTGGCACTAACCTGTTGAATTGGTTAATACACCCAATATTAGTTCTGATGATTATTTTGATTTTATTGACATTCTAGAATTGTGGATTAACTTAATGTGTTTATAACAAGGCAAATACAGTTTTGAATGTCGGATATAAGTGAGTCAATAGTCAAGGGGCTGAATGTGATACGAATGTGACACAAAAGAGGGGTACATTGAGTGAGTGTGATTATTTGACTGTTGTCTCACTATATTTCAACATTTTCTTTATTTTCTTTATTTCTTCCTTGACATATGAAGTAATCCTGTATTTTGGAAGTGTCAGCAGGCATGAGAGATGATGCTGTGTTCCAGAACAGTTTAGTGATTTCAGCAAAGTCATTACACTTGATTACGAAATATGTCTTATATGTGTATGTGTGCTGGAGTATTCCAGTAAAGTACTAAAACTTGCAAAGTCATTGGAATATTCCAGTGTAACACTTGAAACTTGCAAAATCAATGTATTTGGCAGTAATTGCTGTTCCTTCTGGTGTGAGTGGCCAACACCACAGAGTGATCTAGCAAGATCCAGCCTACACTGGGAAAGTACTGATTCTCATGACTTGTGGTAAACAATTTGGTTATATATAACTCGGTCTCCCTGCACTCAGGCAGAAGCCTCACCTGCAGAGTGGATGCACTGCCCAGGACTGTTTTCTTGATTAAGATTCCTGCCTGACTGGAACAGGGCTTCCCAGTCAAGACTGAAGACAGGATGAAGCTTTCTCTTTATTGGTGATGTATACCTTTTTTTTTAAATGTATTGTCTAATTTCCTATTTTAGTTAAATAGAGTTTACTTAGTTTTCTGTTTTAGTGTGATCTACTTTTCAATTACATAGAGTTTATTTAGTTTTCTGTTTAGTGATAGCAATAAAGTTTGTTACTAAATAATTTCTTTAGTGTGAAGTGAATTATTTCGAATCCTGCTCATTAGGCAATACACTACCAAACTGCATATATTAGCAGGTCTTGTATCCCCTGAAGTCCCCACAGCTGCTGTTATCATATGAAGCAGCAGTGGTTTCTACTGTCTTCTTTGCCATTTCCATCACAAAAATCTTATGAGTTCAATTACATTTAACTTTGAGAAGAATTTTTTGAATAAAGGAAGATGATTGAAAGGCATACATTAAACATTATTAGTCCCTGCCTGAAAAGCAATCATTAACTATATCCCATTTCTGCTTTGGTAAACATTTCTTAAGTGTTTTCAGCCTAAAATAGTGTAGCTAGTAGCTATAGCATAGTCCAGATACAGGTTTGTTGCATCTGCGTCTGTTTGTAGTGGGTGTTTGTACTGAGCACATTTTCCAGGTCATCTTGGATTGAAAAGGGCCCTTCTGCACTTTAGTGAAAGGATTGTGCTGATTGGTACCTGGCTGGTAAAAGTTGGCTGGTCTAGGGCTTGGTGTAAGCACCTCATTGGTTCATATGAGCTTTTTAAAAAGTTTTTATTTAGGTTTTAACCTTCTGGTATTTAAGCCCCACCTTTGAGTGGGTTTCTGTTTGTTCATGCCGAACTAAACTGAGGAGGGCTACCAGCCACAACTCTGTGCTGAGATATCAGATGACTAGAGGCCTCTGAACTGAATGTTGCAAGTTTTCTTGATTATTTTTATTATTTATTGCTTATTCTTACTATTTATTGCATGTTTTATTGTCTGCTACCTTCCTTTTTACTATATTTTCTTAGTATAAACAAAACTGCACTGTTGTACTGCAATTTCCTGCCTTACTGGGCCTGTTAAATTGCCTTTTGTTATTGTTTTTACTATTTGTAAAGTGTTTTTTTTTTTTTGCTATTTTCACTCTTGTAAAGTATTTACTGGAAATGTTCCTTGTCTGTAAAGTATCTGTTTTTTCAGATTTTTCCCTACAAGGAATGGGTTATATAACTGATTTGTTTGCAGTTAAAAGCATTCTTTAGAGTCTCCTTGCTCTTTTCTTGCTGTTTAAAACAGTTATTTAATATCTCACAGTTGGTTTTCTGCTGTGGTAAACATTTCTTTAGTGTTTTTAGATTAAAATAGTGTAGCTATAGCTGTAGCATAGTCCAGACTCAGGAGTGCTGTTTCTGGGCCTGTTTGTTTGCTTGTAGTGGCTGTTTGTTCTGAGCAAATTTTCCAGGACATTTTCAATTAGAAAGGACGTTTCTGGACTCTAGTGAGAGGATTGTGCTGATTGGTCCCTGACTGATAAAGGTTGGTTGGTCTAGGGATTGGAATAAGCAACTCATTGGTTCTTCTGAGCTTTTTTAAAAGTTTTTTTAGGTTTTAAGCTTCTTGTATTTAAGCCCCACTTTTGACTGGGTTTCTGCTTATTTTCGCATTGCTCAGCAAACCCACACTGCTGTGCTATTGTGCACCATAGCTGGACAGATACATTTGACAAATGTTCCCCTAGATTCAGCTGTATCCCATTAGTGTAGTCCTCATCTGCAGCACACTTTCAGGCAAAGAGGCATTACTAGAGAAGCTTTGTAAGCACCACATTGTGATAAAAGCCTCAAGAGTTTTTCTACGGCCCTGTTCTAATAACTAGTGTAGCAATAAGCTTAGCCTCTGAGTTACTACCACACCTCAACCACGAATTATTCCTATGTGTGACCCCTTTTCCTGCCATATGCCTGTTTCTAATCATATACATTTACCTGGCATTATGGGTGGACAATGTCCTACAATTTTTCCAGCCAGCTTGGTTGACATGGCCATCCTGAGGCAGTGTAGCAATTGCCTCATGTACACAGACAACCCTCTACTTCTAGTCCACACAAACCCAACATGTGAGAGAGGCAACAATATTAAAAGCCTTGAATCCATGCTCTCTCACATGCCAGTCAATACATCTGACACTGAGCGGGTTGTCAGCACACACACACCTCACCACCTACTCCACTCAAACCCACATCACACATACCTACACATGCAGAGGTCCTTGCCAGAAACTTACTAAACACCAGAGACCTCCCAAACACAAACACAAGAACACCACACATAATATTTCTTCTGTAGGACACAATACACACAATAGTTCATGCACCAGTGTCTCCATTGTCAAGCCCATAAGGCTAAACACTAAACCTAGCATATTAGTCATAGGTGACTTCATTGTGAGACACATAGATGTCCCTCTCACCAGGCTAGATAAGGAAAAAGGTCACAATCAGCTGTCTGTCAAGTGCAGGATCCACCACATCACACATGCATTCAAGTCTCTCAACAACAGGTAGTGTTATGACTCCATCATAGTCCACATTGGTATGAACGATTTGAGACATACCTCTCTGGACTATATGAAGAGAGACATGACTGAGCTCTTAGACTATGTGCCTCAAGCAGGTATGTCCCTAGCCTTAAGCAGCATTTTACCTTCACCTAGAATGCTGGCTCAATACAAACAGAAAATGATTGCCTTCAATAATTGGTTTATTTTTGGTGTCATTCTAAGGGGATGCAGTATCTGTCAGCATGAGATGACATGATCAACTGACCTTGATGCTTTGCCAGAGATGGTCTTCACCTATCACTCCTGGGATTTTGGCTACTGGATAAGGCTCTTGCCATCCCATAGCGCCTTTTTAGGCAGTGTCACAAGGACAAAACTCCAGATGTGAGAATACCAGCCAAAAACAACATTAAGGTCATGTTGCTAAATGCTAGAAGTCTTAACATGAAACTGCACTCACTGGAAGCAGTCCTTTCTCTGGAGGATGCAGACTTTGTGCAGTCACAGAGACCTGATTCAAGGCTTTTGAGAGCACCCCAGCCATACCAGGATACACATCCTTCCACACATTCAGACCACAAACTGAAGGCAAGAAGATTAAAGGAGGCAGTATCAATATTCATCAAAGATAAATACACCTCCAGAATGGTTAAACAGTATGATGCCTTAGAGATACTTCAGGTGGATTTAACTGTTGGTAGGAAATCTATTCAGGACATTGCCAGCTACAGAACCACCTCCTTGAATCAGGACACTCACTCTGCTTATTTGGATCAACTTGAGTCTATCAAGATACATCTGAACACCATGGTTTTGGGTGACTTTAACTACTCTAGCATTGACTGGGTGAATTACTCATGCTTAAACTCACCTGCCCAAAGGTTCCTTGACTTTGTCAGTTCCAGTGCCCTGGACCAGCTGGTTGACACCCCCACTAGAGGTGCCAATATCCTGGATCTGGTGCTTACAAATATGGGAGACCACTGTAACACCCCCACTGAGTTCATCCCTGGTGAGATTTGACCACAAATCAGTCTCATTTGAAGTAACTATCACACCTGACCCCTCCCCCAGCAGCAACTAGACTAAAAAACTTCTCCAAAGCAGATTATAACCTCTTATGGGATGGTATAAATAGCTTTACTGCACCCCCCCCTCAGACAGAACCAGTAACTATGCCAAGCTCTACAGCAATACCCAATACAAGCACCTGTATAACTGCATTGACTTGGCAGCACCTGTTATGACCAAAACAAGCTCTTCAAGGAAGAGCAAACCTGCCTGATGGACAACCACCATTAACAGGCTTTACAATAAAACATAGAAACTGCTGTCTAAGAGTATGAAGGAGCAGGCTCTAAACTGGAGACACTCCCCCCTCAGCTTAAATAAAAAATAAGACTTCTTGTGAAGTCTTCTAGACAAACTTTGAATCTAAGTTAGCTACCTCAACAAAGGAAGCCATACAGCATTCTTTAGTTGCATCCATGACCTAAAAGTTAAGGCCCAGATGAGAGCTGAACTGGTAGTTAATGGTAACACATATACTGAGCTGGTGGGCATAGCTAACCTGTTAGCTGACAGGTTTGGTGAAAACTTCACTCTCCTGTCCCTGCCACATGTACCTCATGACATGGCTACCACCTGTCCTCTACCTTGTATCTCTAAACAGCAGGTCATAAATGCCCTCTATAAGGCCAAACCCACAGCATCAATGGGACCTGATAACATTCCAGGCTGCATCCTACATGGGCTCAAACAAGAATTACCATCACCATTGGGTCCTCTTTTCAATCACAGACTAAGCACCGTCTTTCTCCCAGCTGAATGGAAAACACCCACCGTTATCCTCTTGCACAAAGGTGGTGTTCCTACTGACCTCGAACTACAGACCTGTTATCCTGACTAGCCTCACCTGCAAGGCCATGGAGAGAATCATCATGGACCTTATCAACAAAGATATAGGTAATCTCCAAACACTAGATCCTACCAAGTTTGGGTTTGTCAAGGAGAGACCATGCCTGTTAAACCTGGTGGACTTCTTCAAGACAATCACCAAGGCCCTTTGACACCATCCCTCACTTAAGCATCATTGACAAGTTCTCCTAGCTAGAGATCAACCTTTATATAATAAGGTGGGTTGTGAACTAGCTCACTGATGGAACCCATACAGTCAAAATAGGGGAATCCAACTCCAAAAGCAGACCTCTACTGTTCAGAATCTATTTCTCTGAAGTACAAGCTAAAACCAAGGGACTGTGGCTGACAAAGTTTGCTGATGACTGTAAACTGGGTGTGGTCACAGAATCTCCAAATTATGTCAACATCCTTCAAGAAGGTCTTATGAAAACAAATGTTTGATGCCAAAGTCATGGCCTCAAACTCAATGCAAATAAATGTATCATCATCCCTTTTGGTAAGAGCAATGTTCCTGCAAATTACCACATCAATGACAATACCATAAGTACGCACTCAGTGGTGAGAGATCTGGGCAGTCAGGTTGACAGCAACCTTGCCTTTGATCACCATGTTTCCACAGTGGTAAGAAGGACATTCTATATGGCTCATCTCATAAGTAAGGGCATTGCCTTGAGAAAAGGAAAAGTTATCACCACCCTGTACTCTTCACTCATTAGGCCAATAATTGAGTACAGCACCCCTTTTGGTATGTACTTTTCAAAGCATTTGCAACAATTGGAGAGACCACAAAGGTTCCTCACAAGGAAAATTTAAGGTCTTCAGCAGCTATCCTATGTGGATCAGCTGGAATCACAGTCAGTTTATTCTGTTTCATACAGACTACTCAGATGTAATCTCTGCCTTGCATATAAGGTGATGTCTGATCCTGCTTTACTGGAAATGCTGCACATCCGGAAGTCAAATGGCACAGAGTTAACTGCTCTAAGGACCTAAACCTGGTATGTGACATCAATAGAACCTGCTGGAGGGCCAGATATGTCTCTCAGAGGTTACCACACCTTTGGAATAGACTCCCACTTCATGTCAAACAGAGCACCTCAATGGGTCTCTTTAAACACATCTGGACGATTGGATGGGTAACCATAAATTCACCCCAGGGGTTCCACCTGTGCCCTGTTGGACATGGGCTATAGGCGCTGATCGTGGTAACAAGGGTAAATTTGGCTAGGCTTGTAAGGGCCCTCAGACCATTAGCCTATTAACTTCCTATGATCTATCTAGTTATGCTCTCACTTTGTCAAATTATCATTTGATTGACAGACTGAAGTGTGTGTGGCATTTTTGTTGAATACACTTGTGATTGAGTGCTGGAGATGTGGAAAACAGGAATATAGGATTGTTAAAGATTAGTGTGCATTTTAGAAGCTAATGGCTAAAGTTTCACATATCCCAGAAGTTTAGGCATTGGGGGTGGGAATGTGTTTGAGTGTTTTGGGGGGTTAGAGTAAGAGTAAGGGCTAGGGAATGGGACAGATTTAGTGTTGTGTGTGTGTTTACTGCCACTGTGTGTCTGAGTTCCTTCTGCAGTGGTGGTGTTACAGAAAGAGTTTTGATGAGGTACAGGGTAAGGTTAAGGTTAGGGGCAATATCAGTGATTAGCATGTTTGTTTCACAGGTGTTTATTGTTAGACAAGTTTTAGAATTTGTTGATGTTCTTCATTTTTATTTACTTATATGTTATCAATGTGATCTTTCTTATTCTTAGTCTTTTTTTTTTTTTTTTCCGGGGAGGGGGTTGCTGATCTTATAGCACCACTAAACAGTTTTTTTTTTCTGAAGATCCCAGTACATCCTCGGCATACCTGAATGATTTAGGCTATGAATTAATTCATTATATGACAAAAATCCATCCTTTACCTCAGGTGTTTTTATGAATCTGAAAGATAATAGATCTCAGTCTTAACTGCCTACTGACTTCTGTTCATTTCATTATAATAATCATTTCAGAAATTCCAAAAAATTAACTTGCTTGTGGTAATGACTATTATAAATCTAAGACTAATAGTATAACAGCATCATAGTCTGACTGTTTAGTGAAGTACTCATTTCTGGAGAGGACCAGGAAACAACTATGTCAGTAAGCTCAGTTTGTAAAATATTATTGCCTTTGCTGGATTCTTTACTATGTGTTCCTTGTTATTTTTATTAATGGAATCCAGCAATTTTTAGAAGTACATATTATCTGAACAGACAGCCGTGGTGGTGCAGCGATAGCGGTGTTGCCTCACAGCAAGAGGTTCTACCATTCGATTCTCGGCTGGAGCGCCTTCTGTGTGGAGTCTGCATGTCCTCCCCATGGTCAAGTGGAGTTTGAAAGACATGCATAGGGTGTGCCTTCGCTGGAGGTTGGGCGTCGAGCTGGCACCTCAGTACTGTAAAAAAACATCTACTGCCAATCATTAGCAGACCGGAGTTCCGCTGTGGTGACCCCTAACTGGGAAAAGCTGAAAGAATAACCAAGTTTGACTAGTCAGTGTTTAGATTTTGAAGGTCCACAATAATATTATAGTGTTTTTGGCTATGATTATATCAGAATTACTTAGGAATCTTTCAGGGGCAGTCACTGAAAGGGTGCAGTTACATTTACAAAATTGTCACCACTGTTATCAATATTAACTGAAACCTGGAAAATTCTCCATCTCTGTAAATTCTTGCCTGGATTTGAGATTGTTTTTCATGAAGAGAGAAACTCCTTATCAGTTACACTGAAAGGCGTTATATGCCATATTTACTGAACAGTACAAATGTCTATGAGCCAGATATCCTTCTCAGTACAGATTTCATTGTTGTCCAGAAATTAAGAATGTTTCATAATTTTCAATTTTGTTATTTGAAATTCAAGTGCTCATGACCACCATCCTCACCTCATTTTGTTTGTGCTTGTTTTCAGCTACCACAGGTTTGGAAAAATCTAGATTCATTTACCCAAGACTTAGTATATGGGCTGTAGATGTATCATTTTTTATATGACCTCTTTTAGACTGCAAATATAGAACACAAACTGTAAATCAGGATGGGGACTCGTATGTCTCCTAGTGGTCAAACACTGAATGCCCTTCTATATACACACCACATCCTGTGGTAATCATTATATGCTAAAATGTTGTGCTATAATTTTGGAGCCATTGAAGGTAATGGTATGAGCGATTTCACTACTGACTAGTAGATGTGACAGACCTGCCATGTCCAGGCACATCTCATCCAGGATAGAGCACTTAAGACTGTTGACTTCTAATTGACCAGTGACCAGATCATACTTTTTGCTTGTAATGTTCCATATCCTACCTCCAAATAAGCAGCTCACATTTATTTTTTTCCTTACAAATACTGGTGAGATGGGTATCTATTCTGCCCGTTGCGGAAACACTGGCCATAAGCACCATACTTTCAGGGGCTGCATTGCAAACTTGCTGAGAGCAGAAAGATTGAAGAATAGTCTGAGAGACTCACAAAGTACTTGAATAGAATCCTTCTGTTGCTAAGAAGATTGAGTGGTTTGATTGCTTTCTTGAGCAGTAACAGCTAGACTAGATTCCAGGCCTAGCAAAGAGTCTAATAATCTTGCAGATCCCTCTGCATATCGGGAAATTCTGTGAAAAATAGATGCATGCTTAAAGGGATTATCTTAACCTGTTTTACTAACTTGAGTTATGAAGTATTTTCTTTCTCTGTCTGAAGATGTTATTTCTTTCTGCTCCAAATGCCTCCTATACAGAAAGGTAACATGACTGTTGGTAACCTAAAGAAAGCAAAAATATATAAATAAAATGATAGCTAAATGCAGGTTCTGCTAAAATAAATCTGAAATAAAACTACAAGGATGTAGCTAAATCACGGATAAGTAGGTGACAAAAAGGATTGCATTTGTAGATAAAAATCTCTCTCCGTCATACACAGTTTTCATGTGAACGTTATAAACTACCAGAATTAGTAAAGGCTTGAGGTCATGTTTTGAGTTGGTATTGTTAACTACTTTGATACATGAGACATCAAATCTCTTGTCCAGAGATTCAGAAAGAACCCCACAATTGGCAGTAGAAAGGGACTATTTCTATGATGTGAGAAACTGTTAGCTGCAATGAGGAAAGACATCATTTCAACTAATTTACATGTTCTTGAATCAAATCACCCTAAATACTGCAAGTGCAAATCAATACTTTGATGAGGTAGTCAACACTAACAGATATGCACCACATTGACACAGGCACCCCCATTCACTCTCCCAAGTACATGCATACGTTTAAACACACAAACAGACACACAAAAAACAACATACCTCTTACTTGTCCCTGAGTTTATAGAATGTCCCCAGAGTCTCATATTTGTCCCTTCCCTTTTAAATCACAGATCCTTAAAGTCTGATAATAATGCCAGGCATTAGTGTTTCATACTTCCTATTGCTTGTAAAGTGCACCATTATGCTAGAATCGCTGCTCTATTAACTTTTTAGGTGAGCCCCTGGTGTTGCCTAGTGTTATTCCCTGCTTTGTGCCAAAGCTCCACCACACGCACACACACACACACACACACACACACACACACACACACACACACACACACACACACGCATACACTCAGATTACATCACTTATACCTCTACATACACTTGCACACACAGCTACATATGTACGACCACACACAACTTCCCAAGCACTGCTTGCATACTAAACTCCCTGGCACTTACCTCTAACATGACAGCTGAACATGAGATTTTGGCAGTGTTTATTAACGCAGGTAACAAGGGTAACTTATGCGGCTTAGTGAGTCTTTGAAAATTTCAGCTGTGTAAAAGGTTTACTGCAAGCATTTTGGGGGGTGCACATGGCTATTTAACAGTGGCTGCTCCCCAGCAATTTCTCATTAGCATTTGTGGAAGGTTGCAGGGACAGCTACCATGGACCACGATTGTAGGGCTAGTTCTGAATCAGAAATGATTACTGTAAGGTGTACACCAGCCTTACACCTTGGATACCCTTTCTGAATCTGACTCTTTGTCAAGGCTGAGAGACTAAATGGTTAAACCAGGGAATGTATTGTGATTTCCCTTGTGGTTAAGCATCTTTGGAAATTAATTAATGGTGCAGATTATATGCACTCTACATGACAGTGTGAGAAAAAAATGGTCATTGGGCTGTTCATTTGGTGTGAAACAGAATCATGTTGATCGATTGACAACTCTATCCCCGAGTGCCAATTGATCAAGAAAAAAATGTGACACCCCTGACCTTAAATATACCTACTCTGAGTTGACACAACAGTGGAGCAAAAAGAGAAATCCACTCCTTGCAAATTTCTTTAATATTTGGCACTTGCAGAAAGTGTCATCAATTGACTGGCACATACCCACTTATATGTATACATTTTGAACACATGAGTACAAAACTATGATATTAATCAGGATGTGGGTATTGTATTGATGAGTAATTTGCACCAGGTTAGATGAGAGAAAGGAAAACTACACAACATGCTATACATACATAATCCATTGTCCCTCGACGTACAATAAGTAGTTTCATTAATGTTTTTAAAGAAAACTGCTGAAATGTTCAACACTTCAGAGGGAGGAAGAAGCAAGAGGTGCTTGTGTGATTTAGGAACTTGAGAGAAAAGGGATAAGAAAAATACAGTTAAGTAAGGCACTTATAGATGCCGATCTCCTGGGAGAGGTTACTGTAATAATAAATCTTAATTAGGTTTATACATCTTCCATTTTCTGCATACCATTTGGATTTTTCATGTAGTCCCTGTTTTCTCTGTGAGGATCAACACTCATTATATGTCTGTGAGGATGCTAATGCAAACATTGCAAGGCTTCCATATACAGCTAGCATCACCATGCATTGTTTACGGTTCTCCTTACTGAGTACTACTGGTCCCTTAGTTTCACACCAGAGATTATAAGGTGTGCAGTGGCTCATGCTAATGATCAAGCTGGCAGGTAATCTGATGGGAAAAGGGTATCTGTGCTAGGCTCAGTGTGGGAATCAGGCCACATTCCATAAGGCTGTGGTCCTCTCCTGTAGCTCAAGCTCATACCAGGTATTAAATGTTTGATGTCTAGACCCCAGCCTGTAAACCTTAGTGGTGGACCATCAAGTGGGACCCCCTTGACCTGCACCAACATACTTTGATGGACCTAGGACATATACCATGGGAAGACAGCCTTGGCCTCAAGCTCCAGTTGCGCAACCAGGGCTGAATGGTGTCTATACCTCAAATGCACCTCATGGGGTGGGAGGCAGGGGTGCATCTCCTGCAAGTTAGTCATCAGCAGGAGATCAGTAAAGGTCCAAATCCTCAGTTAGTAAGGATGAACTCAACACTTATGGGCTAGAGAACACCATTCTGCAATGGGCTTACTTCCAGGAGGGCTAGGCTTTAACCCATATTCTAAGCTTATAGGCTCTGATACTGGCCATGCTACTCTATCTGAGGCTTGGGATTATATGTGGAATCCTTCTGCAGTTACCAAGTGAGGAATATTCTGGTAAGAGAGGCAGAGCAGGAGCTTCTCCTTCTTACATTTGTAGGGGGCAGGGTTGCACTACTGGCACTTACGGCAGCGTAATATTACTTTAAGAGTAGTGTTACATGAGGAGATAAGTCATGTGACCTAAAGTGTTTCGGAACTTGTAAGTACGCAGTTGAGCTAAAACCATGTCTTCATTTACTTGGCTTTACAGTCACTGTGGTACAGGTTAGAATTATACTTGTTATAACTGCCTGCTGATAACAAGTTGAGGACTCAGTACAGTAACTGATGTAGTCTGAATTCCACAAAGGGGTTAGAAAATGCCAAACATTTTGTCAAACAGGCCAGAACTATCTGTAACTTTTTTTTTTGCAATGATAGAAATAGTAATTTTGATCATTCTGCCAGACACACTCCATGTTTTCTTCAATTACTTTTGTTCACATATGACCTTTGCTATTACTGGTAAGCATTTTGCAAATCATTTAGATCAACTCTAAAATTTCACTTTGTTTTTAACCTTTTAATAAGCCCCAAGCTCACAAAATTATTAAATTATTAATTTTCAGGATGGTTATGTACATATTAGTCACTAAATGTCCATGTCCACATAGGCAGAGTGAGAGCCAAAATAAACTCCCTCCTCTTCTGGGTCAAAAAGATCTCTCCTTTTCTATCTCAACCTGCCAGAACAGCCATTGAAAACGGAGTTCTCCTTTCTCATCTTGAATATAAGCTGCCAATTGTTGCTTCTGCCTCCAAGAAAAAAACTTTGCCTCACTCCAAACTGTCTCTTGGAGTATATAAGTATCTCTTCAAATTTCCAGATTTTCTTCATTTTTTTGGTTCAGGAGGATGATGATTTAAACTGCAGGGAAAGCTTTCAGAAAACTGGAAGTCTTAGAGAGACAGCTTTTCAGCAATGTCTCACTGACAGCTGACTCATCTGGAGGAAGTAGCGTGTTTCTTCATACTGGAGGCAAGGAAGCCCTCAAGGTATTTAACAATTCTGCTCCAAGTAATAAAGAGAAAAGCAGTTTGATAGTATAGAAAACTAAATTCCAGTTGTTCTGTGTGCTACAACAAAACATAAGCTTATGTCAGGCATTTATTTTTACCATGAACCAAAGAGCACAAGAAGCATTTGGTTTATATGTGACTGATTAGGCACAGGATACATGCTTACGAATTAGGAAAGCTATAGGATTCATTGACAAAATAAAGAATTATATGTGGAATAAATAATAGCTGCATAAGAAGCAGGCTGTTGAGATAATCAAACCTAATATTTTAAAAAAGCATTGATGTGCATCAAGCAAATGAACAGTTGAATGTGCAGGTAAAATAACTGACTCGTGACAAAGAAAAGTAAGGAGAAAAACAGCAAAACTAATACAAACAAGAATCAAAAGGACTATATTTGGCAGTAAAATTTATTTTTCAAGATGGCATATAGTAAAAAGTGATTAGCAAGACTCTGAACCAAATGTAAGTACTATGGTCCATTTGAAATGTCAGGACCTGCTATAGTGACTCCCAAAACACAGAGACTGAATGTCCAAAAACAATCAGACTTAGCATACATATACTAAGTCCAAGATGGCCTTTTCCCAGAATATTCCCTTTTTTCAAGGTATGGCAATCGTATATACAAATCTGAGGAGTGTAGGAGTCTTGGGGTGGATTTCAAGTGCTGACATTTCAACAGGGAACTGGTAGCACGAATGTTAAGAGGTGAAGAAAAGCAAACTATCAAGTCCGCAGGATATGTGATGCAAAAGGTCATTATGTTAGAATATTCTTTAATGGAAAGAAGCAAAAAAAAGTAAATAATTAAATGTGTTAGAGTGGTAACAATGAGAAATCTAAAGGGTTTGTGAATACTCTTTAAAGTATTGTCAGAAACAAGGGTTGGCAAGCATTAAATTCTGAGAAATTGTCTGAGAAACAGTACAGACATAGTAAATATGTTACTGGATTCCATAGTGAATGTGGTAGTGTAGTAGAGAGCCTCTGTCATCATGTTTTGTTACCCCATATTCTGATCTGCAGTCCCAACCACAGGTATGATGCTATACCAGTAGGTAAGACATACAGAGTAGTAGTGACTGTAAGGGATTCCTGTCACATCAAGAGTGAGCAATGAGATTCTAAAACATTCTATGTTAATGGTTCTCATTACCTGTTCCTGGTATAGCCTGAGTTCATACAAGTCTTTAGTGTACCTGCCAAGTCCATCAGAAGTCATCAAGCACTACAGTTCCACCTGTCTGACAGTGGTGGTAAAACAGGCATTGTGCTTGTCTGCAATACTACTGTTATCACACAGGTGGACCTATATGTCCCAGTGGTAGTGTTGTACAGCAGTACCACCTGTTTCACAGATGAGATAAGGAATGCATAACAGGTAATAAGTCCAACATGCATACATTACCACCATGCATAGAATGGGGCAGGTATGAAAAGAGATGCTTTCATCATTGCATATTGGAAAACTTTGTAAATACCAATTGGGTGAATTATCCTCACTGAAAATTTGGGAATGATTCACACAGAACCATACCATACATGCAAGCAGCCCTTAGTAGTTTCCCCAGTGGCTTCACACTGTATGTGGGACTTGCTCCAAGCCCTAACTGGGGTGAAGTAAAGGGAAAGACTGCCCCAGATGTGAGTTGTTGGGTGGGGAGATCATCAGATACTGAGAGAGTTGAACTGCAGTATCCAAAAGGAAACACGGTCTTTCTATATGAATGCTGGTACAGCATTTGAGCTTTTGCTGACTCTCAATGTATCTTAGTAACTGTAGAGTACAAACGGCTTTTAGTTTGGATGGTGTGCAGTGGTGCAGCAGTTAGGATTGTTGCCTCACAACAAGAAACTCTCCTGTTCAATTCTTGGCTGGGGTGCCTTGTGTGCAGAGTCTGCATGACCTTCTTGCATTCATATCGGTTCCCTCCCAGTGTTCCAGTTTCCTCCCACATTCCAAAGACATACATCTGGAGCACTTCTCCCCAGGGCTTTGCTGAAAATAGGCTCAGTCCCAGTCAGACTTTCCTGGTAAACAAATGTTAAATAAAGATTTGGGGTCTTCATAAGATTCTGTACTTGCTACTGCAAGCCGTCTGGCTTCCTAATATGCATTGCCTTGCAGTACTGATTTCTATTTACAGGTGCAGCTATTGAAAAGCCACACCTCCCCACGGATTTCAGGGGCTACTCTGTTGCTTTATGGTGTTACATTGGGGAGTGTCACCAAAATAAAAATGTGAAGTGTTTTGGTATTACAAGCCCAATTTGCCTTTTGGAATTAAGTGTAGGGCACTGTCAGTCATTATTAACATATGCCATTTCAAGACTGGTGTAGCTCTTGTTTATGGAATCATGAGTGGGGTAACTGCTGGATGTAGTGTACTTCCCTGTGGTCAGAACCTTAGGAAATCCTATCCATGTTGCATTTCAGTTTGATACTAGAACAGAGTGCAATATAATCTCTTAAACTACATTCTAATGTTCTGGCATTGAATTGCATGTTGAAATACTCTGTTTCTCTACTCATCTTATTCAAGTCATAGACTGAAACTGCTGGGTCAAATTTAGCTGAGCTGTGCTTGGACGATTAAAGTGTATAGGTTGCTATTTCAAGTAATAGTCCTAGAGCCTCACTTCAAGCCTGCCAGTATATTTGGTAGAGATGCAAGTGTGCCTTTGGGGAAGATTAATAATTAAGCTCTTATGCTGTAGCAAGATAAAGCTCTAACTATGGCCTAGGAGATACAAGTTTAATTATAAGTGTATGCATTTGACAGCACTTACAGTGGAAAACTGGTGTGCCCATCCTGGGAGAGCAAGGCTAGATAAAGCATGACAATAGCCTCAATCACTCAGAGGACAGGCAGCATTGTACTTGGAATTCTGGGAGCAGACTGTCAGTTCACCAAGCTGTCATTAGTGGTGGCCTTCATTGGCTGTACAGTTGCAGAGGGAGGGTAATCTAAGTCCCCATGAGGAGTTGGATAGTTGTTAATATTGCCAGGAAGCTGGTAAAAGCACGGACTTGTGTCTACCTGAATGATGTCCCCTATGACCATCTCTCTGGTGAATCTGGGAACCCACTACTATGGAATGAATGGACTCAAGTCTAATAGGGAGAGGCTTGGCAGTCAGCAGACAGGGCAAAATACACCTAGATAAAAAAATAAATAATAACGAAAATATGAAAGTTCAAACTATACAAGCAAAAAGAACTAACAGTGAGAGTGTGCACAGATTCACACAGTCAGACAGACAACATAATTTGTAAATTTGTAGATGTAGCTGCTTCACTGAAACAGATAGCCATTGTAGAAAAGAGTGTGGTGTTAAGCATAAGCTTGTATAGAAACAGGAAAATGCAACAGAAAAAATGCAAGAAGAATTTAAAAAGTTATCTTTTTTTTAGCATTACTGCAAATTCAGAAACACAATATGCAGTGCACTGAAACCCCAGCATTCCAAAACAATTTATGCACCATATAGCTTACTACTACACCAAGCTTTAAGTGTTTTGCTCATATTACTAGGCATATTATGACATTTAGGGAACTAAATGGCAAAATGCTGTTGTATTGCATTAATTTCTTTTATATATGAGCCTTTTTAATAAACAAAATCTTCGCAAACTTTTTTATTAAACCACAGCCCAAATAAATGCACTGTATCTTTAAGTGACATCAACACAGAGATAATGTAAGGCGTGTCCACAGATGTTAATGGGCATACCTCTGCACATGCATAGTGAGACATCCATTAAAATCTATGGACACAGCTTATGCTTTCCTTAAGTTGACATCACTGAGGTTAAAATTTACTAGTCATCCTTGGTGACACAATCTTGAGGGAAGTGGCACTTTTAAAAAGTTACTGGAAGAAAATAAGTGGTTGAAAATATTCACCACTGGGGGAAAATACTGTTCGGCACTTCCTGCACTACCTTACTGCATCTATTCCTGTTGTGTAGTCAGCCGCTTATATTTCTTAATTGTTTATTAATTGATTTTTAATTATTCCCTCTGTCCCGCGCTGATTCGGTCTCACCGTAGGCTGCTGACTTTGCCCACTGTTCATGCTATGTTTCACCCTATCCACTACAGCCTAAGAAACCTCCCTATTAAGGACTTCTAATACAGGACTCTGCTTAAGCCTGCTGAGGAGCCTGCAAAAGATAGCCCCCCCTCAAGATATTTCTAAAAAAATCTGTTTGTGCTGCATTCCACCCTATCCACTACTGCCTATGAAACTTCCCTATTAAGGACTTCTAATATGGGACTCTGCTTAAGCCCACTGAGAAGCCTGCAAAAGATAGCCCCCCCTCAAGATATTTCTAAAAAAATGTATGTACTGCAATTGGTAAAACATGATTGCTACTAGTGTTGTTACCCATAGTGTCAGTACTTTTTCCCCCACACTAGCTAAGCAGCCTACAGTGTTTTTGTTTAATTTCTCTATTTGTCCCTTATTCTTTCCCACCCACTAAGCTACAGACTACATATAAATATTATTTGCCACTAGGTGGCACTGCTCATCCACTCATCTGAGAAAGATCACTTTTATTCTTGTTCTGCTCTCTCCCAAGGTGTCCCCCACTCTCTTCATACATTAACCCCTCTAGCCTGCTTAAATTCGTGCATTGCTTCTCTACCTTTCTCCCCTCACACTCTCCAGCCCACCTACCTTTGCTGTTCCTGTTTTTCCTGTAAGGTCCCATGTTTCTCCTACAGCTGGCTGATTGGTTTCTGCCAGCCATCTTCTCTCCAGCTCTTCCCGCTCCATTCGCCCTACGGGCTCACTGTGCTCCCCTACCCTGCCCCCAATTCCCACACGCCTGAGTACAACTACATGTATAGCTCTCTAACCACTCCTATATAAACCCCATCCATCAAATTAAGTCCCTCCCTCCCTCTACACCCTATCACTGTCCCAGGCCTATTGTCATACACCAACCCACCACCCACTACTTGTATCACCCTCCACCCTTCTATATCCCTGTAGATACTCCCTCACACATTCCATTGTAATCCTCACCTCTCATACTTATTAACCATCACTCTCCCTACACATCCCTCTCACCTAATTCTCACTCTGTCTCCCACCATGCAAACAAAACCTGCCTATGCTCTACTACCTTTTTCTAAGCCTAATCCTCTTCTGCCTACTCTATCTTACTAGTCTCCCATACCTTCAGCACTCTCCTCCCTTTCACACAGCTGCAATTTACATTAAAAAAGACTTTCCCTCTACAACCCAAGCCTCTGCCCATCTCTACAAACATAATGAATCTTTTCTATTTCAAAGGAAGCTCTTCCTTACTCATAGTAAACCACTTCCCATACCCACCAAACTCATCTCATTAGGTTCCAACATCTACACCTATGACCCATTAGAACATAGATACTTATCCATACTCTACTCAAAAGTTATCACCCTCCTCCTCCATTCTGGAGACATACACCCTAACCCAGGGCCTTTACACAATTCCACCTCTAACCACAACCCCTGCACCACAAATCTCTTCTACTTGCCACACTTAATGCCAGGAGCCTTGGTAATAAAATACCTTCCTTTCATGCCTGGATCTCTCATAATAAACCAGATATTCTCTCTATCACAGAAACCTGGCTAAAACCACACATAAACAATACCGAAATTACACCCCCTAACTATAAACTTATAAGAAGCCAAAAGAAAGGTGGAGGAGTAGTCTTACTCTTCTCCTCCTCCTTAACAGTAACACCATATACTAAGCCCATACCCCCATTTGACACTGCCAAACTAACCCTTGCCCTTCTCAAAGTAAACAACAATAAAACGTTATGCATTGCCTCCCTGTACATTCCTCCTGGTAACAATATGTCAACATAAACTGGTCTTCCATTGACTCATCTACCCCTTTTCAAAGCATCAACCTATATCAGTTCACACAGCTAATCAAAACCTCTACTAGACCAAATAAAGATTACACCACAGGTAACATCCTTGACTGGATACTAGTTTCCCACCCAGACCGAGTTTCTGATAGTGGTACTCTCCCAGACACCCTAAGTGACCATCTGCCTGCCTACATACGCCATTCCCCTCCACCCTCCTCCTTCAGCACAAATACATTACCACCCACAACATGCAAAACTTCAACCCCCTAATTTTCTCTAATGCCTTAAAACAGATAGACTGGAACCCTCTAAAGTCCCTCCCTTTAGATGCCGCTGTCTCATTTTTCAATATAATTTTCACTGATATGCTTAACCACTTCACCCCCTGTAGAACCAAAAGACTTAGATCCAAAACAGCTCCCTGGCTAACTAAAAATACAAAACTTCTTATGCATCACCGAGATAAAATCTGGAAATACTATCAAAAAAAGCAAAACTCCCAACTTTCTTGCCGAATACAAGCAACTGCGAAATCAAGTAAAAAAACAAATAGCCACTGACCACAAATCGTACTACCTTAAACTTCAAAATAATCATAAAACCAACCCCAAAAGATTTTGGAATAGTATTGCAACAATACTATCCCCAGGCAAAAAAGAGAACCCTTGCCCTGACCCAGACACACCAGACCTCCACCTAGCTATCCAATTCAACTCCTTTTTCATTGACTCCATAGGCAAACTCACCTCTTCTTTCCCTTACAACACCCCCCCCAACTTATCTGAAACCAAAAGCTCAACACCCAAGAACCCAGAGTCCTCCCCTTTTACTCTCAAATCCATTACTACCCAAACTATAAAAAAGCTCCTACAAAAGTTAAAACCTTGCTCTAATGCCCCAGATGACATCCCATCCAACCTTCTCCAACTAGCTGTTGATGGCATAGCCCTTCCAATCAGCATCCTAATCTATTGCTCCATTCAGGAGTCCTATGTACCATAACTCTGGAAAAAAAGCCTTCATCATTCCCCTCCATAAAGGAGGTACAAACTGTTCAATCTCAAACTTTCGTCCTATTGCTATCCTATACCCCATCTCTAAGATACTCGAAAAATGTATTCACCTCCAACTATCACCCTACCTACTGGACAACCAACTCATAACTCCTACCAAACACAGGTTTATACCTGGACATAGCACCACCACTGCCCTCCTTTCCTTCCTTGAAATCATTAACCCTGCTCATGACTTTGGGAACATAGTTTCTACCCTCCTCCTAGACTTATCCAAAGCTTTCGACACTGTCTCTCATAAGCTTCTGCTTTCTAAACTCTCCCATCTTAATCTCTCCTCCTTTTCTATCAAATGGTTCACCAGCTATCTCTCAGCCAGGGAACAAGCTGTAAAATAGAACTATTGCACTTCCTCCTTCCTTCACACCCCAACAGGTGTACTCCAAGGCTCTATCTTGGGTCCTTTACTATTTAATATTTTCATCAATGATTTCCACCAAAAGATCCCCAATGCTAAACTGGTGCAATACACAGATGATTCCACTATCATCTGCTCAGCCAAAACTCTTCCCTTACTAATAAACTTTACTCAAGAGGCTTTCTCCTCCACTGAGTCCTGGATGCTTGACAATCACCTAGCCCTAAATGCCTCCAAATCCAAAATAATGATCTTTACCCCTTCTAGACATACTGTTGTAGACAAAGTATCCTTCTCCATACTGAGCCTAAACAAAACATCTATTGAAATAGTTCCCAATACAAAACTTCTGGGCATCCTTATCGATGACCAGCTAAAATTTGACATCCACCTACAAACCAATATTAAAAAGACTCAGCAAAAACTTGGAATGCTTTATCAACACAGACGCTACATTTCTCTGTCTTTTAGACAACTCCTATCTACCACCTACCTCCTACCCTCCCTTTTGTATGGAGCTTCACTACTCTCTAACCTCCAGTCATCCCTAAAATCTAAACTTTCCTCATGCTATAATAAAATTTCAAAGTTTGCCACAGGATCCAAATCCTCTCCTCACTATTGTAACTCCCTACATGCTCTAAATTGGTTGGAACTCCCAGGCTACCTACATTTCATTCAGCTAACTACAGCACACAAGCTGATTTTCAAACCTTCTGTCTATCACTCTCCTCTTCCCTAAAACTTCACCAGCCACATAGAACACTTAGATCCTCAAATCAGAGCCTATTAGAACTTTACAAGCCTTTACACGCACCAGGGCAACTTCTACTATCATTCTCCCTTGCCAGATTAAGGAACTCCCCCCCCATATTAGAACCACCCCAAACCTACCCTCTTTTAAAACCCTACTCCACTTTCACCTCTCCTCCCTCTGGGAATGCTCCTGTACCCATCCTACCTGATTCCTGACACCTATCCCTACTCTATCCTACTCACAATCTCTGCCACAGCTTCAATTCTTCTCTGTAAAATTCCTTTGCCTAAATACACATAGTTGTATTAAATGAATATTAATTTATTGTTTTTGTAAATATCCTATTTGTATTGTATTAAATGAACATGAATCTATTGTTTTTTGTAATTATCTTGTAAGTGATTGACTCAGCTCATACATTTCAAGATATGTAAAATCTTGTCCTTCTGTATATTGAATGTTAAACTGTTGTTCTTATATGCTGTACTAATACATTGTATATTATCTTTCTGTCTGGAGCTTTTCTCCTCAGGCCTCCATTGAAAATGGGCTACCTTGGCCCAATGGACTTTCCCGGTTAACAAACTGAAATAAAATAATAAAATAAATACAAAATCTGCTTTCTCCAGTTGTATAAATTCTTATGAAATGTGATTACTCCTCTGTAGTTATACCACCAAAGTACTGCCCCCTTTCTATTGGCCATTGTTCTGTACCTGCACACTGGTATTTACTTTTGTTCTGTGCTATGTTGCTAGAAGATCTTTATCATATGTGTATGAACTGCTGTAGTTTCTTTAATGATCAGACTCCACTAAACATAGACAATACTGTTCATTAATATATAATATATTAGAATTGCATTTATCCAGCATTGGTATTCTGAGCTTACTTGGGGTAGTGAGTGCAGGGTGCTTAAATGTAGCTATGTCGACTTTGAACAAACTTGGTCTTGTGTGGGGGTTTGACTCACAATAGTGATGGGGTAACATGGTCACTGTGGATGAGGCCTTCTGCTACACTATCCTGATCTTCTGTAATCTAGTAATAAGAATGACATTTTGCCATTCTGATTTGTTTCAAGGTCTTGGTTACTTAAAAACAAATGATGATATCACAGTCAGTGATCCAAAAGAAAAGACAGAGCAAGAACTTAAATGTAGGGCAGGATTCTGGAAAGTCTTATAGATTCATAGGTTCATAGGAGGTTACTATAGTTCCTATTTTAGGCAATGCCAAACTGAAAGTACTTCCGACATAGCAAATCAAAACCAAGAAAATCTAAAGTATTACTGCTCAATGTTAGGAATCTAAACAAAAATCTCCACTCCCTAGAAGCTCTTTTTACCCTAGAGAATGCTGATGTATGTGCGGTCACTGAGACATGGTTTAAAGCTACTAAGAGCATACCAACAATGCAAGGTTATAATGCCTTCCACACATTTAGGCCAGCTACTTCACAGGCAGGGACTAATGGTGGAGGTGTCTCTGTTTACATCAAAAATAAATATACTTCAAGGCTGGTCAAACAGGACAATGCACTTGAGCTATTCCATGTTCAAATCACCATAGGTAAAATCCAATGCCATTTCCTTGCAAACTATAGGAACCCCTCTATGACCCTGGAAACCCATACCATGTATTTAAACTTATTAGAAACACTAACCATCCAACCCAATACCATATTCATGGGTGACTTTAATTACCCCACTATTAGGTTCAGAGGTGTGTACTAGGCTAATGGCCCTGGAGTCTTTACAAGCCTAGACCAAAGAAGTGCCCTGGAATACAGGGCATTGTCAGACCCCACTCTGATGGACCTCATGCATATCCTGAAAACAAACAGTACCAGAATTACCTATTCTAAAGACTTAAACCTTGCCCGTGATATAAATAGGACCTGCTGGAGAGATAAGTATGTATCCCAGAGACTACCCCGTCTATGGAACAGGTTCCCCATCCATGTAAAGCAGAGTTTCTCTCTAACCAGATTTAAGTTCAACTTGGACAATTGGATGAGAAACCAGACATTCATCCCTGGTTTGGCACTTATGTCTCTAATGGACACAGGTAACCTGTAAATGGTTCATCTCCCAGACCCATGCTTACAATTGTCAAGGGTATCAGAACTTGTTAGAGATTTAGGATGCATTTCTAGGCTTAAAAAGGCCCTTGTGGTCATTAGCCTAGTAAATACCTATGAACCTATGACCTAGGCTAATGGCCCTAGGGCTTTTAGAAGCCTAACCATGTTATATCCATGTTCCCTAATTGACCTTGGTTAGATGGTCATTATTTGCATAGCAAGTTTATGATCAGCACTGACTATCCCTGTCCATAGGGGACATAGGTGCCAACCCAGGAGTAAATTTGTCTTCTCCCATCCAATTCTCTAAGTTGTGCTTGAATAGAGTCATTAAAGACCTCTTTTTCACGTGAATTGGGAGTTTATTCTAGAGGAGTGGCAATCTCTGGGAGATATATCTATCTCTCCAGCATGTTCTGTTAATGTCACAGGCTATGTTGTGATCTCTGGAGTGAGTGACTCTTGTCCCATTTGTTTTGTGGTTGTGCCACATTTCCATCTGAATTTCGTAGAGTACTTAAAGGGGCAAAGTAACAAGCAATATTAATTTGCGATATCAGCCCCTTTAAGGCTGAAACACTGCATAATGAAGTTCATTAGTGATGTATGGTGCAGAGCAGAAAAATATGGCAGTCAGTATGTTATATGTCTGTAATATTCTGAAATGTTCATATGTATTGGATTACGTCCATATGGCAAAATAGTGTAGCTACCTAGGGTATGTCCACTTATTTTTTGTCAAATCAGCTGTGCTGTATCACTTTTTAGGCCCTATTTCTATTTTCCTTTTAGTATACTTCTCCTTTAGGATTGGTTATATTCATTTTTTGCTACCTGGTTTATCTGATTTATACTGTGTTTCTTTGGGGTTAAGGTGTCTTGTGTCTTACATTTGCTAACATAGGCATGTGGTCTTTTTGTATTACCAACACAGAAAATGTTTCTCAGCGAGTCTGTGGTTCAGGACTGACCTCAGGTTTTGGCCCTTTTGTTGTGACCCATCCGTCTGGGGCAGTAATGTGCCTCTTGTTTACGTAAGGTTTACTTACACTGGTAAGCTAACCTACCATGAGTTACTTTCTGTTCTAGCTCATTACTATGCATGAGTTTATTAACTATGCTTTAGGATCCTTTATTTTCATTAAGTATATATTTAATTTGCAACAGATAAAGCTGTTATGGAAAAATTGATCTGATGAAGTCCAGTTGGAGGATGAAAGCACTTATCATAAACAAAAGATTATTCCAGTGTCTAAGTTTGCTGGAGTTTTTCTTCAGTGCTTTTGTAGAAAAGAAATTAACACCTGAAGTTTTGGATTATTTATTACTGTTGTTTTTAATGTTGAGTTTAAGATTTTTATTTTTTATTTTTCTTAAATAAGAAGAAAATGAAGGCAGACTGCTATTTTCACACTGGGGACAGTTATCTCCTTGCATATCTGCTGAGATTTAAGATTGCATCGAAAGAGATAACTCGTTCCTCTACATTTCCTGAATGTACGGCTTTCTTAACCTTTTTATATCAAGTGATAATCTTACTCATGCTTTGCCACTGTATCATGTAATCTGATCCCCTGATTCAGTGTTGAATGTAAGTAGTTCTGGTACTTACCCTATGGATGGAACCCAATACCATCCTCTAAAAGAGTTACAGCCAGAAGTAATGATTATTGGATTATGACATGTCAGGGCATTCAGATTATACTGGTTTACTTCTGCAACAAGTGCAGAAATGCCGGTATTAATTGTTTCATCAGGTTAAATTCCTGACTAGTTGTGCTTGATGAGCTTTTTTCCTCATCAATTTGTAATTCAACAAATTTTAATGAAAGTCAGAATAGCTTAGCTCCATGCAAGATTGAATGTTGTACTGTGTATTAAGCATGTCATTCTCAGATATGTCATGCCCAACATGTCATATTAGGCTTTGTTTCATTTGTACTGCTCAGAATATTTTTTAATCATTCTTAGGAACATTACAAAAGCATCTGCAAAAATAAGAAAATTCTGTATTTTAAAAGAACTTTTTAAGCTCTAGAAATAAGAGTTTTGCTAGCTAAACAAAATGAATTACTTTTGGTAAACTACACTGCTATGGTAACCAAAGAACAGCTAAAAAGAATATAATAAAGAAAGCAGCTAAAAATAACATAATAAAGGCTCATTTTGGCAGTTATGTGGCAGGTTTGTAATGAATATTCTTTCTATAACCTTACCCTGCTCTGATTTTTTTTTTTTACAAATAGGTCTGTTATCATCTCAGAAGTATTATGAATATTCTGCACTAAGACTTGAAGAAAAAAGATGCTTCAAAGAAACTGTGAAATTTTAATCAGAGATACATAGGAGATTAAGTTTTGTGCTCTGAAGTACCTTAGTGGCTGTATCCATCTGGAAAGGGACAGCTGACAAAGAAGGTTCACATAAATGTTACAGCCTAAGAATTTCAAATGCTGTCCCACAGAATCATGAGAACAAAAAAATAATATTTTTAAATACTGAAGCAGTGTTTAATAAAATTGTTTAGTAATGATAAATTTAAAGGAATTCATCACTATTAAGAATATGTTTTCATTGTATATGTAATAATCTATTTATTTATTAGCCAGGGATATTCATACTTTCATTTGTATATATGTATCTAATGCATAGGTTGCATCTGCAAATGGAAGTTGTTTCTTGTTATTTACACTGTCTGAACATCTTTAAAACAAACTGCCGCTAACATCAAAATGTAACTTCACTTTTTTGCTTTTGCTGTCTTTGCCACACTTTGGGATGTATCTGAGAATAACAACATTACACGGTGCTTGAAAATGTGTTTTTTCTCTGTTCTGCAGGCTTAAAAGATAATATGCACAGTCAGCCTCACTTTATAGACCTGTAACTTGCATAATTTTTCAGAAGTTTTTTTTCAAGATATAAACATCACTATATGCAAAATGACTTTTAAATACTTCAAATTATTTTCTTCAAATTACAAAGGGATGCTGTTCATTAAAGCAAATTACTCATTGTGGTTCACAAGTCATTCCATCTATTTTTGTAGCAATGGAATTAATTTTAATTGTATTATTTCTAGGGGAGGTTTGGCATAACAGTTAAGGTCTTAAAATCAGAGATACAAGGTTTGAGTCTGACTATTGGTTAGGCTTGTAATACCCTGCAGACTGAAAACTTAGTATTTAGCTACAAACATATGAACCTATTAAATGCTGACTGGTACAGTGTGAAATCACCTTGCTAACAGCTGCAGGGCTTTAGTTTCTGCAGTTATATTTAACACAATATTTCTTTTCATACAGTAATGGTGCTAGTAGATGTTCTATATGATGTCTTGTTTAAAATGATATTATCCACATCACATAAATGGATAGGGTATCTGCAAACCACATATGATTGATCAGGCTTTGCCTGCTAGTTCCATATTCAGGGAAAAGATTCAGTGTTGCATTTAAAACATTTAAAATTTAACCTTTTGAAAAAGAAAGAAAGAAAAATGTTCAATTGGCAACAAAATCTTGTTGAAATAAGATATGTGAGATGGGATGTTCTACCGGAAGTTCTTGACTTGAGAGTATGAATCTCAAAACTATGAAAAACTAAATGTAATTCCTAGGAAACAACAGCAAACTGTGAAAGTCACACATTAAAAGCATTTATTTGTAGGAGGTACAGCTACAGTGTGGCGACTTACATTTGTTAACATAGGCGTGTGGTCTTTTTGTATCACCAGCACAGAAAATGTTTCTCAGTGGGGCTGAGATTCAGGACTGATTTTGTTTTTGACCCTTTTGTTGTGACACGTCCCTGTGGTGCAGTAATGTGGCTCTTGTTTACATCAGGTTTACTTACACTGACTGGTAAGCTAGCCTATCATTAGTTACTCTCTGTTTTGGCTTATTACTCTGCGTGAGTTTATTAATCGTGGTTTTTTATCCTTTGTTTTCATTAAGTATATATTTAATTTTCCACAGGTAAAGTTGTTGCTGAAAATTTTGTCTGATGAAGTCTAGTTTGAGGACGAAAATGATTATTATAAATATTAATTATTCCGGTGACTAAGTCTGCTAAAGTTTTCCTTCAGTAATTTTATAGAAGAGGAATTAACACGTTAAGCTTTGAACTATTTATTACTGTTGTTTTTAATGCAGGGTTTAAGAGTTTTAATTTTCATTTTTCTTAAATAACAAGGAAGTGAAGGTAGTCTGTTATTTTCTCACTGGGGACAGCTATCTCCTTGAATGTCTGCTGTGGTTTATGCACTTGTTCATCCTGTGACCCACTCTTAGTGTACACAGGGTTCTTGGATGTGAGTGGATTTACCAGAGCTATTAGTGATCTTTGTCATTTGATTTTCACTGTAATCTTCTAAATTTCTTTATGTTGTACCACGTATAGGAGTCCAAAAAGTCTTACACTGAGTCTCTGGAGTAATTAAATGGACAATGTAGCTAGCAGTATTCAAAGCAATAGTAGTATTAACAAGGTAGATGCTGTCCAATGAACAATGCAGTGCCTGCTGGCTTTTCTTACATTAGAGTTATATGTACACATACACAAGTGGGAATTCCAATAATTCTTGCACTATTGTACTGTAAAGCGTTTGGAGTAATTAAGGGGCAATGTTAAAACAGTGCTTCTGTGTGATATGAATATGAATTGCAACATTAACAAGAGAAAGATTTATTTTATCCAATTCACTGATGCAGTGCATCTTGGCTTGGCTTACACCACGGTTATATGTACACATGGACAAATGCACACACATATCTGTATATCTGTCTGTGTGTCTATTTAGCTATCTGTCCTATCTATACATATATCAGTATCATCAATACATTTCAATATCTATATCTATATCTATATCTATATCTATATCTATATCTATATCTATATGCAATTACTTATATATGGATCTGGTATGCAGCATACTTATCATGGACAGTTGTAAACAGCAATCAGCTGTCTGTGCTAAGAACATAAAATGTCTAGAGACTATACACGTATGTGGAACAATATGCATCAGTACCCACAAGGGGTGCCCACAGCCAGCATTGCAATGTAAATTTTGCCAGCTACGTTAAACAACTTACAAAGAAACCTCACACATTTAAGCTTACATGTTGTAACTTCCAAGCAAAAATGTTCCTCAAAATCAGCACATGACATGAACACTATAGTCATGTACTTACAAAACACAGACCTAAAACATGACACAGTTCAGTAGATGTGATATATAGATACATAGGCATACCTTAGTATCAGGAAACTACATTCCTTATGTAGAGGTAATCATCCTATGTATGTGTGTGAATGTAATATTGGCATGATAGTTAGCTCTCCAATGCCAAACATCACTAAGGGGCCTCATTAACATGCAGTGTTTCAGAATTTTATTCTCTGCAAACTGTGTACCTTGTCAGACACTAATAACACACAGATCTGATATTCTGAAACTGTTGCTGATCCGATAGTATGCGCCAAAGTATGCAGGTCAGTTACAGTGATGTCGAGGGGTGAAAGCTGACAATGGCCCAGACCTGAGGGGTCTATATTATAACATCGAAGTCTAAAAACTTGGAATGTTATAATATTGAACCATTTCGATTTAAAGACTATAACATCGAACACTCAGAATAGCGAATTTTTTCCCAGGGAAAAATTTTTCTGTTCCGACAAACATACACACAGCACAAGCACACCAAAATAAATAATCCACACACATACACTTCACAAAACCCTACACTAAACCATACATACACTACTAGCTATCCACTTACCTTAACCCAGCCCTAACCCTAAGGTCCGTAACTACTGCACACTCACCTTACCAACTCCCTAACCCTAAAGTCCCTATCGCACCCTCACCTTACCCGCTCCCTAACCCTAAGGTCCATATCACACACTCACCTTAACCTGATCTGTTCACACACTTACCTTAACCTGGTTTGTAACTTTCACTCCACAGTCGAGGAAATAGCGAAGCTGCAGAAATGGCCCACCAAATACTTTCCCCTAGGAAAGTATTCGATATTCTGCAGCTTCGCTATTTTCAGCGTTCGGTGCATAGGGTGAAATATTATAACATTCGAAGTTTTAAGACTTTGATGTTATAATATAGACCCGACCTGGGAGGGTTCATTTATGAAGTCCAGGCTCCTAAAGGACCTGGCAGGGGAAAGGAATTATATGGCTATGCCTGTTAACCTCTATTGGATGGAAGAGATAATGACAATAAGCAGGACTAAGGCTGGTGGTCTTTATGGTCCTGGACCTTGGCCAAAACTGGAACTGTGAAGGACATTCGGACTAGGTAAATGATGAGCAAGCTATTAGGGTTATTGTCACTTCCAGAGGTGGTTAAAGACACACTTAAAAACAGGTCACAGCTAGTAACTCATAATCACCTTCTGAATAATGTCAGTACATAGGGGTAAGGCCCCCTAGTGCTGTGTCAAGCCATTCTATTTGGGTGTCAGTGATATCTCCCAGGCTCACTGTCCTTTGTCCCAGCTGGTGACCCCAACGCAGAGAAGTTAATCACCTGAGTTACATTGAATAACTTGCTATCAGCTGTCTCTACATGGAGAAAATTGTAGCTGCCTGATACCAAGGTTTGCCCACTTGTTTTGTGCCACATCAGCTGTGCTGTATCATGTTTTAGGTCTATGTTCAATATGTACATGTCTGACGTGTGTTTGTGGAGGATGAAGACTTGCATGGAAGATGGTACCTGCATATTATGATACTATCTGAATAAGCCGATAATATTTCCACTGTAATGCTAGATATGGGCAACTTTTGTGAACACCGATGCATATTTTTCCACACATGTATGTTTTCATTGGTATATTGTGTTCTTGGTATAGAATGCTGTTTGCTGTCCTTCATAGTATACTGTGTACCCACCCCATCCACAAGTAGTTCCATCTCTAAGTGGCTCTACAGAAAAAGGAATCACGGTAAGTTTGTTAAGAATAGGTTTTTTGCACTCTTTACACATTGTACTTCTCTCTTATGTATACAGTAACCATTTGAAATGTTGGAAACTGATCCTGAAACACGGAGACTAAATGGCTGAAGAAAATGAGCTTACATATATTACGTCTGAAGTGGCCATTTCTAGGAATATTCCCTTTTCTCCAAGGTATGGCAGTTTCAGAGTTTGTATATATAAGTTCAGGATGGGCGGGTGGAGCTGCAAAAAAAGTTTAGAGAAGAGCGATGTTCAGGATTCAGTCTTCTCCTCGATTGTTGTTCTGTTTTTCATTTCGAGCACTGACATTCCAATATATAAATATATATTATGTATTGTAATACGTCTATATCAGTGTGCATGTGTGCGCATGCATACACGCAGACATAGACTCATGTACATCAATGGATTTGTGTGTGTCTCTGTATAATCATAATGTAAGCAAAGCCAACATACACAGCATTAGTGGATTACCCATGAGTCTGTAGGGTCAGTGTTATTATTCTTATGTATTCTGTATATTACACATGAACTCTGTTTGGCACATTGCCTTTTAATTATTCCAGAAAACATTCTATAATCACACCAAACATTCATAGTAGCGTTGTGCAGACGTGTAGCTGGGGTGGAGAAAAGGGAGCAGCCACGCCTAGTGTAAGATGTCAGCAAGCTGCTTGTTAAATTTTTATCAAGCAGTTTGTTACAACTGATAAAGGAGAGAAGATCTTTTTTGTTCCTCAAGCATGATATGACCTTTTTTTTTTGATCCATAAGTAGGAGAGGACATTTTTTTTTATTTATTTATATTTTATTTATATTTTTTTGGTCTTTAAGTTAAAGTTGAGGGGGGCACCAGATCAACGAATGTCCATGGGCACAAGAAGAATTAGCTAAAGCTGGGGCTCTGTAAGACTTTTCAGACTCCCACCCTAAATATCATGTATCTGATGTAATTATAGGACTTATGCAATGATCAGGTGAGTACTATACTAACATTGTCTTCACTAAAAGAATAATGGATTAATCAGGCTTTGGTGCACACTTGATAGTCAGAATCAATCTGTGTTTGTTGAACTTCAATAAAGCAGAGTACATAAGTGAAGCCCAAGTCTGAGGCATGCAAAGCGGTTAACCCGACTATACTATAAAGTGATTACCTTGTCTTTCTAATGGAAGAGGCAACAATGCTTCTAGTAAAGTAGATAAAAAGAACATTAGGAAACAAATACAATGTCTGAATTTGTGGAAGCTCTGTAGTTGATAATGTAATCAAGGGTTTTTGAGGGGTAATGTCAGTTGCTGCCTAGAACAGGGATTAGTAACTAGACTTAAATCCCTTGTGAGTTACCTGCACTCTGCACATGACCTTGAAGATGCTGTCCAATTTTACTGTAGAAATTCAGTAATACATCTGTGAAACTTTCCTGGTAATCAAATGGCAATAAATAAATAAGTAAACTAAACAGAAGGAATAAGGCTCCAGAGAAAAGTAGCTACTGTACAGAAGTTGGATCATTTTGAATTATGCATGAACTATTAAAAAGAAAGTAACACAGAGAAAGAAGTAAACATCAAGTCAGTTTAGGTTCTCATCTTTGCAATGACCACAACAGCAGCAATTAATGGCATAGAAATAGAATTCAACAAAGCACCATTTAAAAAATAGTTTTTCAAATATTTCACACAATGTGTATTTTTGTAAGTTTATGAAATTTGCTGATTCAGTTACTGAAAAGCATTTTTGCTGCAACAATTTTTTTTTTCTTTCCAGATCAGATTAAATTCTGATTACCATTGAGATGGAGAGCAGGAGCTCCTTTTTTCATTATTAATGTACTTCCCGCCCTTGACCTAGACAAAATCAAGACACCATTGCATACCTACTCTTCCTTAGATACAGTGACTTATCCCATCCCAAAATATCTCCACAGAGGTCAGTGATCTTGCAATTCATGTCACATCTTCTGCCAGGTAGTGGGCAGCTTAGAATGTAGTCCAGATGCATGCAGTGATGTTGGGTTACCTCCTGTCATCCTGGCTAGGTTTTTCTGTTTTGGCTGTCAAAAACACAAAAATGCAGCTAGTGGCAAAATGCCTCTAATGTGGACCTTATTGCAAATCTTTTAATTTACAATCATCTAACATCACAAAAGAGCAGCATATTTGTTCAGAAAGAAGCATAATGTGACTGCACTGTGGAATAGAGTAAGATCAAGATAGTGCAGAACGAAGATTAGATATACATGCACAGATATAGCATAGGCTTGTCTGGGCAAATGTTGCAAAATGATGTCTTGCTGTAGCAAAAACAGCAGTCATCAGACAAGTGAATGGACCATGCTAAGTGTAGTCACCTGACTGATGGATATCAGCATGCAAGTGGCAAGCCTGATGTTATGTGCATTCACATGCATATCAAAGCACCTCATAGCTGCTACATGGGCATAGGTGGGATCCAATACAACTATTACACATCAAGATGCCATCAAGTTTCATGAATAAATGGGAAGGAAAATGGGGTGATAGGATAGTCACAAAGGGGAGAACAGCAAGCAGAGGAATATTTATTAGGACGATGGGAAGGGAAGAGTAGTATAGGGTAGGGGAAGAAGAGCATTGTTATTGGACAGGTACTATTTTTATAAGAAGGGTAGATAGGAAAGATAGAATGGTGAAGGTGTAGGTAGGAAGGAGGGTGTAGGGACAGCAGTAGAGACAGACACAGAAACATATAATACAGACGAAGATTGAGACAGGGAAGGTAGTGCATGTACATCAATTAATTCAATAAAATGAATCAATTAAACTTAAAGGGCCTGGGTCTTTTTAAATATCTTTTAAAGTTAATTTCTAAATTTAGACCATATTTGTTGAAATATTCATAAATGAATGCATGAATGACCTAAAGTTTACTAGCTTGTGTTTTTCATGAGTTATCAGCTTTGTTGTTTAGTGAGGAAAGGAAAATACATGTTCATTTTATCTTAAAAATGCATAAAAAATCTGCATTGTTTTTACTATACACAAGTGTATCTATATATAATATTTGTAGCAGGCCCAGGACACCATGCCATAGTTACATCATATATGTATCATAAGCAGTTCTAAAACAAACATATATAGGAGAGTCATTCTTCACATACTAAAATTGCAATGTTGGTTGCTGAATGCCCAATTATATAATGCAACATAAAGTACTAAAGCTTATAATGATTCACCAGTAGCAAGTAAAAGTAAACACCATTATGAAGACATGGGAAATGGCAGAGACAGAACAATTTGAAGAAAATTAAATAAATAAATAAATGTATTAAGTTGCAGAAAGACAGTGACACTGCAGTTTGCCACAGAGGTGGTTACACAGAATGAGATGCTTCTGGTCAAGGATGAAGAAGACCATTTTGTGTGCCATTATGACAGAGTGGTATCCAGCATGACTTTGGGCAAAGCTTCAGTTATGCCAGCTCTCCGAACAGGGAAATTGTATCTAGGTAAAGGCTATAGCAAGAGAGCTGGTGCAGACAGTTTTTAAGATGAGTGAGCCACATATGTTGCCATGTACTCTGCATGGCAATCCTTTCCATCTGGTATAGTAGCCTCTAGGGATTCTGGCACCACATGGGTGACACTGTAATGGTATCCCAAACAGATGTGTGTTGCATTCTATTAAGCTCCCATCTACGTCATTGTAATGGCAGACTACCATGGAACAAGTCTATGCAACTGCCCATATCCCATGTGTCCTTGATGTAATTGATTGCACCTACCTACCAATTAAAACATCTTCTAATGCAGAAGTTGAATGTTAATACAACCCAAAGGGGTATCCATCTCCTAGCTGTCAGATAGTTTGCTTGACCGAGGACCTCATCCTACACCTCAGTGCTGCATATTCAGAAAGTGTGCATGATGCTTCCATCTGGCGGGGGTCATACCTAAAGATCATGGGTCATGTAGTAGGTATGTATACCTATACAGGAATATGCAGTGTAGGCATCTGTATATCATAGTATGATATAGCTCACTAATTCTCCCCTCTCACCCCAGGTAATGCTGGGTATCCACTGGGACAATGGATCATGATGCCTTTCAGAAATCCCTCTATGCTTGTAGAGGATGCCTATAACAGAGCAGACATTGTGATGAAAAATGTTACTGACAGACTGTTTTGTGTGCTGAAAGCAAATTCAGGTGTCTGGATGCATCCAGGGGTGCACTACAGTATGCACAAGAGAAGGCAGCTCAGAATGTCATCATGGGCCGTCTTACAAAACACTATAGCAGCTAATCATGATGGCCTGCCTTCTCAAGGTGTCAGTGATTTTCATCTAGAACCCTTGGCACCAGAGCTATAACAACCATGATTTTCATCGGTAGATCAGGAGGACAAAGGCATTGTATTGCCACTGTGTGCAAAATGCATGCTGCATCAGTATGATCATGCATTGGCAGACCAGGAATGTCTAGTTAAAAAAATATGAGTCATAACATGCAACCTATACAGCTATACACAGATAATTTATGATAGTCACCCTGGAATTTCTCAGTAATAATACCACCACATCCAAGGCATATTTATGTGTGATCTGTGCTCAGTGGCATCACCAAACTGGCAAATCTGTATGAACCTATAGCAAAACAACCATATGCATATTGGTGCCAGGGACTGATTGACACTCAGATAGATGGGGTTTGAATCCCACTAGTGGCAACTACTGTAAATGGAGAGGGATGGTGGCAAGCAGATGGAGGATTGAGTCACATCACTGTCAACCAGTGGGAACAGTAATTAGGGTATGGCCTTTTATATCACACCACTGTTATTAAACAGACTATAGAATAAATAAGCCACAAAAATATGAACAGTTAAATAATTCACTAAGTGTAGCATGCAGAAAATATATGCTGTTACCTTTGCTATTGGCCTGATCCCTGCACAACCAAGAACAAGATCTACATTAAACACATTTCTGAGCAGAGTATTTGGCCTAGCTCCCCAAACCCCCTTTCTCACCACTCTTTTCTTTCAGTATTCACTTGCCCATAGAAGCTATGCTTTAAATAAACTCTTGCATATGTGCATGCTTAAACACATTCACAATCACCCTGGCATGATCCTCTGCACCAATATCATACCCCCATCATCTGCAGTTTCATGCTATATGTGCTGTAGATCCAGTACCATGTCCCTTTCTCTACAGCCACACTATGTTTCTGGTAGCCATCTTTAGAATAATACTAATCAGCCTCATGTTTTTTTCCTTCAGTGTCTTCCATAAATATATGTGGTACTGCAGGTGAAGTTCAGCACAAAGGCATTTCAAGTGGTACATCTACCAGTTTACCTTCACCATGTCATGGATGGTTTGTGCAACAGACAATTAGTGAAAGTACACCTGCAAAAATCCAGAATGTCGCTTCACAGATGTTTGAATGGCTGAAGCGCGACTGCAATGTGCCATTCAAATGAATAACATCTGTTCGACATCTGGATTCCACATAGTGTGTTTCGACGGTTCCACTTTGAATCATCAAAACCTTGAAACATCTGAATTCTGATCATCGTGACCAGAACATCGAGTTTCAAACCATTGAAGATTCAAAGGGAACGTAAAAAAAAGAAAAAAAAAACTCTAAAAACTATTTTAAGCAGGGGGGCTTTGCTCCCTGCACTCCCCATGTGGGGGGCTGCACCCCCCAACTTTAATATACCAACTCCGAGATCACACTACAGTGGGGTAAAGGGAAACCTCCATTTTGGCGCGAAATGCAGAAATGCTAAATGGGAGATTTCCTGTACCCTGTCTGCAGTGCCATCACAGAGATGGCACATTCACAGACACAGTGTGCAGGATACCTTGTTGCCCTGCAGAAACACTAGCTTTTTCCCTTTTTTACTTACCTTTTTCTTCCCTTTGACAACATCAATGTTCTAAACACTTGATGATATGGTCTCGACCATATGAATTTCGATAGTTTAGAATTTCGTTGTTTTCAAGTGGAACTGTTTCGACATAGTGCCACAAACATGTTTTGAAATTTGCTGATATGGGTCGCTGTTATGCACGATCGCACAAACCATCCACAACATTATGAAGGTAAACCACTTGTACCACTATGCTACCTGCAGTCTAGTCTTCTGTGCATACACTATAGCTACTCTTGTACCGTATTCTTCCAGTGGTTCACTAGGGTTCCCACCTTTTCAAATGCCCAAAGTGGGACATTTTTGGTACAAACATCAGATTTTGCAGGCTGAAACATACCCACGGCCAGTAGAAAGGTCAGAACTGCACTCTCTTGCCTAAATAAAAGGTTATTCTTGGAGCATTTTTGTTGCTTATTGTGTTTCTTATAACATTTAGGTGTTTCAGATATAGAATAACTGTTTTATGCAACTGTTGCATAAAATATAGGAAATCATTTTGTCCTAAAATCTCAGGACATTTGCCATTTTTACAATTTTTTTACAGGACACAACTGCCCAAAGAGGGACTGTCCCTCGCAAAGTGGGACAGGTGGTAATCCTATGGTTCACTGTACTTGTGATCAGCACATCCAGATACATAAACTCCTTTCTTGCCATTGGTTCTGCATGTTTCAGCTGGCACTTCATAGTAAGGTTGTTAGCTAAGGTTGTATATTGGTCTTGTTAGGTTTAAAACACTACTGCCTCATCTTGACCCATGTGATCAGCATCTCCAAATCCTTCAGTAGACACATCCCCCACTTCTTCAGTACTGCACCTATCTTTATGTTGTCAGCAAAGACAGGGATCCTCTCTGTCTCTGCACTCAGACATGTCAAGAAAAAAAACACTGCAAGGTACTGGACCCAGCCCATCCCTCCATGATATAGTGTAAGTTACTTCATATCTCCCTCCTCCTCATTCGTTTGTGTCCTACTACTCAGCCATGCCATCATCATGTTTTTCAGTCATGGTGCTATCCTATTGCCCTCATCTTGTCCTGCAAGCATTCAGTATTGAACTGGGTCAACATGTGGTCTCTCGTAAAGTTCAGATACCCACTCATAACAGTGGAACTGATGTGACAAAGAGATCCTTCTGACAATAAAACTACACTTGTTGACATCCTGTGGATTCTTGTCCATTAGGAATGCAACAGTTGTTTATGCAACAGTGTTCCCATAGTTGTCCATGTCACAAATGCCATGGTATCATGACATTACTTACCTGGTAGTGCTTAACCCCCATCCCTGTGCAGAGGGATCCCATAGCAGCTGTACAGTGCTCTACTGCACATCAGCCAAAATAAGTATTCTGTTGAGGATTACAGTCGTGGACATCTGTCAACTCTGCGGCCATATCTCTGGAGACTCTGGGAGGTGGCATAATGGGTCTTGTGCTGTTCCATCAACAAATAGAGGCTACTCCCATCTGACCCTCTCCCCATATATTACCAGTTTCTGCCTATTGCTTGCTTTGGTCCAGTCTTCCTCCTATCAGCATAGTCCTTCCCCATGATTACCTTTCTAGGGATATTTGCAAGGGATTTATTATGTAGCTCTGCATTTTTCTAGCCATCTGAGCCATGAAACCACAGTCCTTCCCATGCTTCTTTCTGTTATACACCAGCACTGACTTTGTTTCTCTCTTTGCTCACTTCGCTTAACTCCCATTTGGCAGAAACATCTGATGCCATGACCATCTTTGCAGTGAGTCTGCCATGCTCCATGTACTCAACCTTATCCATTTCTTTTCCACATTCTGGAGGTCCGGTTAACCTACATGGAAGCTTCTCATTCGTATGTCACAAAACTGGTATTTGCTACTCTTTGCCTGATTGTCTGTTTCATACAGCCTTATCCATAATTCCAAGTATTTCTCCCTGACCTATTCTCATAGCTTGTTACCTTCCTCATTTTACTCCCAGCATCTAAATCTAACCTTGACTACCTCCACCAACAGGGTGCACACCATCCATGTGATAGTATGTACCACTGTCATTGCCATCTTATGTATATGCACAGCCCATGTCATATTATTCACCACCATCATTGCCATTTTATGTATGCCCACCACCCATGTGATATTGTGCACCACTGTCATTGCCATTTAATGTATACCCACCACCCATGTGATATTGTGCACCACTGTCATTGCCATTTAATGTATACCCGCCACTCATGTTATATTATGCACAATTGTTGTTGCCATTTTATATATACCCACTACCCATGAGATATTATGCACCACTGTCATTACCATTTTATGTATACCCACCACCCATGTGATATTATGCACCATGGGATATTATGCACCAATGTCATTGCCATTTTATGTATATCCACCACCCATGTGATATTGTGCATCACTATCATTGCCATTTTATGTATAGCCACCACCCATGTTTTATTATGCATCAGTGCCATTGCTGTTTTATATATACTCCCAGCCATGTAATATTATGCACCACTGTCATTGCCATTTTATGCATACCCACCACCCATGTGATATTGTGCACCACTGTCATTACCATTTTAAGTATTCCCACCACCCATGTGATATTATGTACCACTGTTATTGCCATTTTATATATACAGTACCCACCACCCATGCGATATTATGCACCATTGTCATTGCCATTTTATGTATAGCCTTCCCTCCTTCCCTATGGTGTGGGATCACAGGTAGCTATTGAAGGCATAATCTCCACAACCATCATGCACTCTGCAGTGGTTATTGGCCTGCCTATTACTCAAATATATCTGGTACAGTTCTGTACCACCTGTATTAACACACCAGCATATGTTGCATTCCGCCTGCATCTTGGCTTAATAGCACAGTTGTACCCATGTTCCTTATCAGCTTGACTCTACGCACAGTTGTCCCTTCTGTATTATGATGGATGCTAACCCTTGCATACAGCTAATCTGCTTGCCTTGTGCCCTCATCAATTTTTATGCAATGTATTTCTTATCTTTATAAGTGTGCATATCTCAGTGGCCTGTTATATAGGTCTAAATATGTGAATATGTTATGACCTATCTGTATGTTATATTGCACCACTGTGTCAGAGCAGAAGCTGTCTTCTGTCTGTATCATACAGCTGCACTTCGGTAATATATATTTAGATTATATTTGCTTGAGTTCATTGTCATAAACTATTGGCAATGTCTGCACCATGTTTATGATACGTACTAGGAGTCCCTACCTTTAATAATATTTAATTGTATGTGTAAATGCCAGCAGAAATAGCTGTAGTCATGCTGAACTGCTTTATTTCTATTGGCTGAGGTGTCATTATTTTTGACAATAATCAGTGATCTTTTTTGTAAACTGTTACAAAGTTTAAGAGGGACAGAGTAAAGTTGTGAGCCAAAATCAATGACATCCCTGAAAATCAGGGATACTTGAGGTGTATGCTTAAGAATGTGATAACTAATCAAAACACATTATGCACTGTTGAATGGTTTACATTTATTAATTAAAAACAAAGGAAAACGTGTTTAGATAAAAGACATTTCAATGAATCATGACACTGGTTACTTCTCATACAGTGCAGAAAGGGGGTGTTCCACATTTTGATTAATTGTAACACAGTGCTGTGATGTGTGTTCAACAATGGCATCTTAACATGTTGAGAGATACAATTCTTAAATTTATATGCAGTTGGACCACCAAGCTGAATTAAAAAGCTGACAAGTAGATGCCAAGACTGTTAAATGAATTCTGATGGACTTCAAACAAATTAGAATGCCAAGCATTCTTGGAAACATAGCAGTCAGCTCAGAAGAATTTTGAGAAACTAGTGCTACATAGGTTCATAGGTAGGTACTGGGCTATCGGCCCAACGGCCTACATAAGACTAGCCAACAAGGTTCCCTAGCTTACACCACCCAAGAAAGTTATTTTCCTGTGCCACTGTCGAGCAGAGACACAGAAGTGATCCCTGGGGTATATTTCCTATTTCCCATCCACTCATCAAGATTTTTCTTGAAGAGTGCTAATGAAGATTATGGGAAGTCTCTGGGACAGGAATCTATCCCTCCAGCATGTCCTGTTTATTGTGGTGACAAGGTTTAGGTCCCTAGAGTATGTAGCTTGGAGGGATTGGGATTTCTTTAGGTGTAGCATGTCCAACAGCTCTGGGTTTGACATAGCTTTATATTTTAGGCAGAGATCACCTCGGAGTAGGAGATATGCTACGGAGTGAAGCTGGAGTTTTTTGAGGCAGTCAGTGTAGGGCATTTGTTTGAGGCCAGTAATCCTCTTTGTGTGGTACTTCTGTGGCCTTTCCAGCAGCTGCAGATGTCTTGTGAGGTACATTGCAAAAGGGGCATTGTACTCTATAATGGGTCTAATGAGTGTCGAGTAGAGGGGAACAATGACCTCTTTTTTCCTGGATGAGAACCCTTTTATGATGAGGTGTGCCACGTAGAAGGACTTCCTGACTACTGTGGTGATGTGACTATCAAAGGAGAGACTACTGTCCACCTGGGTCCCAAGGTCTCTTATCACACATACGGTGTTAAGTAGATTGCTGCCTATGTGGTAGTTCATGGGTACAGAGTTTTTACCAAAGGGGATGACACTGCACTTTTTGGCATTGAGCTTGGGGCCATGGTTCTGACACCAGGCATCTGTCTCAGCGAGACCCTTCTGTAGGATGTCCACATCATTTGGGGACTTGACTATGGCTCCTAGTTTGCAGTCATATGTGAACTTCGTTAGCCAGAGGCCTTCTGTGTTAGCCTGTACTTCAGAGAAGTATATGCCAAACAGGAGAGGTTCCAGGACGGAACCCTGTGATACTCCACTTGTCACTGCTTTGAGGTCAGATTTTGAATCTGCAACTTTTACAGTGTAGGATCTGTCAGTGAGCCAGTTGGCAACCCATCTTGTGATGTAGGAATTTATACCTAGTTTAGTGAGTTTAGCTATAATTCCAGAATGGGGGATGGTGTTGAAAACCTTGGCGAGGTGAAGATAGGCTGTGTGAACCACCTTAACCTCATCTACGGCTTTGGTGACTGCCTCAAAGTAGTTCATCTATTGCAGTAATAGAAGTATATTAATTTATGCAGTAAGGAAATTCCTATGGTTAAAAAAAACATACTGGTATGTTGTTTCTATAGTGAGCAGTGTACAGGAAATATTACACACTGAAGGCTTTATTCATTTATATACTGCAGTCCAAATGATACATTTCTATCAATCCATTCATACTTTCATCAGTGTTAACTTAAAACAGTTTAGAATGGGCTATCAGCTCTGATGCTGAACTAGGTAGCATCTGAGTCACCTTGAGGAGACCAGCAATCTTTTATTTTCACCCAAATCATAGTTGAACTGCAGCTGAACTGAAGTTAATAAATAGCAAAATGCCACAATTCCACAGAAGGCAAACTTAAAAACAGATGTCTTGGGATGCCCATTTCAGTGATCAGAATGGTTTTATTTCCACCCATTAGTCTGGCAACAAGCTTACCAGCAATAAGGAAAAGGCCTCAGATTGTTTGCCTGTACAAACTGTTCTACTTGGACTTAAAAAATAGAAGAAATCAGTTTCTACCTCCCACCTATTCCAGCACTAAACATCCTGGAGCAATTAACCTTCTCCCCCAACTCAAGCTGCTATATGCAACAATTAGTTGTTGAAATCAGTTTTGGGTCAGAAAAGATAGATAAACAGGACTGTTTTAACTTAATATAAGTTTGAGCACAAAATACCTTGGAGCAGTTTATTCACCTGGCTTCCACCAACTCAAGTAACTTCACAAAGTACTAATAGTTTTCATTATACTGTTGGTCATGTGACATTCTTCAGTTGTAAAAGACAAAATAGCTCAGTGCATTTGCAGGGTTTGGTCCAGCTGCAGACATTAGTTGCATTCCCTTATCTGATGCCATATCTTACGTTACAGAAGCATTATAGATGATATTTTTGTTCAACTACTTGAAATACAGTCATGCTGTAATGTTCAAGGTATTTGGCTAGCTGCTGGCAGAATGCAGCTTAATTTTACTCTGTAATATATAATTGTTTCTGCTTTTAAGAAATATTTGCAAAGAAACTAAATACATTTTTAAAATAATTTAAGTGCAACTCAAGTGTCTACAACCCAAGTTTTTTGTTAATAAATATCTTTATTAAATATGATACTTTTTAAAAAGTGGCATAGGTACATAACAATAGAAAATAAAACGAACCATACTAATAACACTTTTGTTATTTTCATACAGCATGCATTTCAGTTATTTTGATTCACTCCAGTATTACACAACTTGCTTAATTCCTGCCTCACTCTTCCACCTGAACACTATTCTGCATGTACTGCTCCCACAAAGTCCATTTATTTCTCTGCAATTTGCTCCTTCCCTTTTCTAAAGATCTCAGTTCCAGTTCTTTTATCTCATTTACAATATTCAGTCATTCACTTACAATGTGATTCCCATTTTCTATTATTTTTTACAGCCAATTGCATTACACTTATTATGGCCTTACTATGTCTGGGTAATTCAGATCCTATATCCCAGCTCAAACAGATTATTTCTTAGTTTTAACCACTTGCTGCACTGACATTTCTGACAAAGTACTCTGTAGAGAATTTTTAAAATCTGCCAGCTCTTTACATTCCCAAAAACATATTCCCAACTACCTATCTATTTTCAATCATACCTCCAGAATTTGCAGTCTTCCTGTGGGTCTGCTTGGGGTACAGAAATATACATATGCAATCATTTCTAAGCAAAAATCTCAAACCTTCTGAACTTTGTTGCATACCTGAGAGATGCACAGATGTCCACCCACAGTTTCTTTTGTATATTGCCTTTTCATTCTCTCTTTCCAGTGGTTTCTAACCTCCTCTGATTGATTCATATAATTATCATGCAGTATTTTATATGCCCCGTTAACTATCCCTTTCTCAACGGCAGCCTCTGTACTAAACTCAGCTAATAGCACTACCAGAGCTAGTCTTTCATTTAAGTATCTTTTGCCCCTTTCTCTTTGCCTATTCTCTTTATATCTAGCATTTTTAGAGAAGGTAGTCCCTAACCTGCAGTCCAAACTTCTGCTTAGCTTCATCTCAGTCTGTTATCTTTCACTTTCTAGCTATTTGCTCCTAAAACATTGCTTCCTTTGCTAATTTTCTGCAGTAAATTTCATTCCCCTCTTGCATAATTTATATACCCATTTTGATAAACTCTCCTTTCTCCATTCTCATATTGGCTTAATTCTTAGAATACTTTCTGCTACTTTATGAATATAATATTCTGCAGGTTTGTTCTTATTCTGCTCAAGGACCTGTATCCATAATCCTACTTTTACCTTACTTTTCAACCCCCCCTTGCCCCCACATCATTTCATCATCATTCCTTTTCACTTTGACTCATAACTTTATGTTTCTGTTAAGTATATGAGCCTTAACTGCATAGCTGTAAAGTATGCATTCAAATCAGATAATCAAACCATCTTGTTCTATGGAGAGAATACACATATCTCACTTAACTTTTGTCTTTTTTCCCATCCCAAATAAATCTTTCAGCTCTTTATTAATTGTGGTTCACAACTTCTCTTCTGGTGGATAAAAATATGCCCAACCGTAAAACTAAAGGACTAGAAAATGTTCACTGCTTATATTTTACTATCCATATCCTTAACCAGAAGTTTCCAGCTTCTCAGTTTTTGTGTTATATTTTGTTTAGCCTTTTCCCACATATCCTTGTCTGCCATACACTTAAATACTTCATCATATCATGTCCTCATAAAATTTGTGTGCTGCTGAATCAGTTGATGTGTGGGCACATCATTTACTGGTATGTTATCTTCCTTTAGGTTATTCCTGACCCTGACTCATAAACTGTACAACACTAAGATATCACTTTCTGGATTTATTAAGTACAAAATATTATGATCCGTGAATAAAACGAACTTTTCTTGATTACCATACCAGTTATATCTTTAAATATGTGAGTCTTTTATGTTCTTTGTTAACAACTCTTAATATAAAGCAAATAAAAAGGAAAAAGGGCACCCCCTGCATTGTTCCTCTGTACAAAAGCTGCTTCTTAGAGAAGAACCCCTTCCCCCACCTTAATTCTTGCCTCTAAACCTTTATAAATCTGCATTATTTATCCTGTTATTCTATCAGGGAATGCAAATGCTGTCATTGTCCTACTGATAAAATTCCAACTAATTCTATCAAATACTTTCTCCACCAACAATAGTGGCATTTCTTACCCTCTGCTTCCTTCTGGATAATTATTGTTCTATTAATATTGTCAAATGTTTTCTGCCCCTCCCAAAAACCACATGGATCCATATCTATCAAATTTGCCAACACCTTTGTCATTCTGTTAGCTAGTATAGGCATACACACTTTACAATTATGGCTTAAATTTTAAATGGGACCGTATGAAGCCGGGTCTCAAGGGTCTTTTCCTCCTTTAGGTAATACAGCCAGCAGAGGTATTTTTTCCAAGATACTCCCCCCTTTAAAATACTGTTAAAGAAAACCATCCAGACCTTTATCACTTTCTTTTCTTAAAACATCCAAACTCCACAAGAATACCCTTTGTTCCTAGAGGTTTCCCTATTAATTGACTATATATCATCATTTTTTTCTTATCTCTTCCAATATTAGTTGTTAATTGTTGTCTCCCTCTAACCTTGTCATAACTAAGTCTTCCATAAATATTACATCGGTGCCTTTTCTTGGTTTCCCCATTCCTCTGCTTTATACAGATTTTCATAAAACTTCCACAATATCTCTAATGCCTCTATATTTTTCGTGCTACAGGCTCCCTAAATTCTTATTCTACTTTGTGTACAATGCATATTTTGAGAGTGCTGCACTCGGTCTGGATTTGTAGCAAGCTATGTTATAGTGCCCCTCCTCTTAGTCATAGGATTTGTGACCAGCAGGGCTTGATCAGCTCAGTATCGAAAACTTTCCCATGTTACCAACTTTTCCTTTGTATACAAAATCCTCTGCATAGAATTACCCTTCTCCAGTTTTCTTCAGATCTCTATTGAGAGTCACTTTTGTAAATGACCCCAGGCTTCTGTTTTTAACTTTCAGATTATATGATGAATTTTGGTATTTCTCACTAAGATTCCGATGTTTTATTTTTCTCTATTCTCCCGGTCACTTTAAACTGCAAAAATGTTGGTTGTACAGTAACTGTTTGAAAGTTTGGTTTCTCTGCTTCCTTACCCTTGACTTTCATTGTTTTCTTACTATCAGATTTTTGCTGCATGGATGCTATAGTTGCTTTAAGGTTCCACTGAGGCATGTCTTCTGAACTTGGAACTTCTTTCTAATGCCATTATTTTCTTTAGATGTTTGACAGCCACCATTGTTTATTTTTGTGTTATAATGTATTTTTGGGTTGGGAGTTGGCATAATGGTTAAGGTGCTTACCTCACAAACAAGAGGTACAGGGTTTGACTCTCACCAAGGGAAACTGGCTAGGCTTAAAATGGCCCACAAGTGCAACTTGCCTGCTACTTACCTATTAATGATTCTAACATGAAAAGCATATTATGAGATGAAATATATATATTTTATTACAGTTTACACAATTTTCAATTTGGCACCCATACCAGCTATGGTTTGGATCCATTGTCAACTGTAACTTTACACTGATGTGGCTCATAGTCTCTAACCTGGGAATTGTATTTGTAAAGTTATATAAGTTATAGGCACAAATGCTTATTTCCAGGTTAGAATTGTGCTCAGTGCGTCTAACAGAAAATATGTATTTTAGAGGTTGTCTTTCATGAGCATTATGTTTTTTAGTTGCAGCTGATACAGTTCTTCTCGGTCTGCTCCTTTCACCAGCCACGTTGTACCTTTTGCATTAAGTTATAGCTGTAAATCAATACATCTTATACACTTTAGTTTCCTACCAACTTCATGTCTCTATTGACCTTGGTTCCTGTACCCACTACATGTCCACATTGACCCTGGTTCCAGGTTAGATGTCAGTTATCAGAAAATTCAAATTCTACTTGATGTTAAGAGAATTCCCCATATCAGCACTGACCCCAGCTCTGGGTGGAATGCCACTAGTTGTTACCAGCTTGAAGTGGAGTTGTGCTCAAGCTCAATCTTAGACCATCAGACTTCTTTGGTGTTGATAGTTCTGCCCAGCATATTTTCTGCTATTGAAAGTTCTTCTCAGCATTGAGTTTGTGTCCACCAGCACTGGCTTTGATTCTTATGTACAGGGTCAATCAATATCAATGCCAGTGTGGTCTTTCCTGGAGCAGATCATAGGATCATTGGATCATAGGAAGTTACTAGGCTATTGGCCCTGAGGCCCTCACAAGCCTAGCCAAGAATTTAGCCCATGTTCCAACAAGTCAGCACCTGATGCCCCTGTCCAGCAGGGACACAGGTGGAACCCCAGGGGTGTATTTTCTGTTCTTCATTCAGTTATCCAGGTTGTGCTTAGGTTAATGAGGTACTCTGCTTGATGTGGAGTGGGAATCTATACCACAGAAAGGGGAGTCTCTGTGTCCCACCAACAAGTTCATTGATGTCACAGACCAGGTTGAGGTTGCACGTGCAGGTTACTCGAGTGGAGCTTGACCTGCGGATATGCAGCAGTCTCATCAAGACAGGGTCTGACATTGCTTTGTATCCCAGACAAAGGTCACCTCTAAGGAGTCTGTAGGAGACTGACTATGGGGACAGGGTCTTTACTCTATCTGTGTAGGATAGATGTTTAAGGCCCTGGATTCTCCTGGCGAGGAACCTATGTGGTCTCTCCAGCTGCTGCATGTGCTTTGTGAGGTACATTCCGAAAGGGGGATTGTACTCAATAATGGGTCTTAAAAGTGAATAATACAAGAATGTTATAACATGGGCCATGTAGAAAGATTTCCATACAATGGAAGCAATATGGTGGTCACAAGTCAGTTTGCTATCAACCTGGGTGCCCAAGTCCCTCACAAATGATTGTGTGCTTAGGACCTTCTTATTAATGTGATAATTTGTGGGGACAGCACTGTCACTACAGGGGATGATGATGCATTTTTTGGTATTCAGTTTGAGTCCATCTTCTGGCAGCAGTCATTTGTTGTGTGAGACCCTCTTGAAGGATGTCCACATCACTAGGGGAATTGATGATAGCACCCAGTTTCTAGTCCTCTGCAAACCTAGTTAGCCTTATCCCACTGATTTTGGCCTGCACCTAAGAAAAGTATATCCCAAACAACAGAGTCCCCAACACCAATCCCTGGGGTACAATGCTTGTTACGGGTCAACTGCTTGAGGTGGCTTCCCCTATTTTGACTAGGTGGGTTCTCTCAGTGAGCCAGTTTGCTACCCATCTGGTAACATACAGATTGATGCCTAGTTGAGAGAGTTTATCTATTATACCCGAGTGGGGAATAATATCGAAGGCTTTGGACAGGTCAAGGTAGGCAGTGTGCACTGTCTTCCCCTTCTCCATAGCTTTGGTGACCGTCTCAAAGAAGATGATCAAATTTAACAGGCATGACCTCCCCTTGATTAAACCAGACTATGTGGGATCAAGTGTTTGGAGGTTGCCAATGTCCTTGTTAATGAGTTCCATGATAATCCACTCCATGGCCTTGCAGATCCGGGTAGCTAGGCTGATGGGTGTATAGTATCCTTGATCGGTGGACACTTCACCTTTGTTCAAGGGGATGGCAGTGGCTGTCTTATACTTGGCTAGGATGAAGCTGTTACTCAGGCTTTGGTTGAATAGGGTGCCTAATGGTGCTGCAAGTTCCTGCCCGATTTCATGTAGGATGCAGCTTGGGATCTTATTGGGTCCCATGGAGGCTGTATTTGTTGCCTTTGAGAGGGCAGTGATAACTTCCTCCCTAGAGATAAGGGGAGGGGGGCAGGTGATGTGTATGTCCTAATTTACTGATGCAGGGGACAGAGGGGTGAAGTTTTCACTGAACCTGTCTGCCAGCAGGTTGGCTATTAACAAACCATTTAAACTAACTAAGCATATCGGCTTAGCCCAAGGCTCAAGATTCCTTTCTATTGATGTTTTTTGTCAACAACAATTTTGGGACTTTTTGGTTCTGGAGGTCATATCGTTAAACACTGGCGTAATTCATTGTGTGCTGTGGTAAAGCGAAAGCTTTCACCTGCAAACTGATTCTTATTCTTATGTGTATATTGCATATGGTTTTCATTGAAACAATTTGTGAACTTGCAATGTGACGTTTTGCTTTCTGGGTGTGAGGATTTTAAGACAACAAACAACGAACATCGGGTCTTATCTAAGTAAATGGGACTTTTGTTTGTTCCGATTTATAACCTTGTGATTGAATATCGGGTCCGTCTTTCAATATTGGTGGAATTTTCTGTGTGCTACGATGAAGCAAATGCTATTGCCTGTTAAGGGATGCTAACTGTTATATTGAATTTTTTCAGCTGAAACGTCTTTGAACTCATATCGAATATATTTATTCTCTTGGTGTGAGGAGCTTATAATAACAAACAATGAATACGAGCAACAGGATTTGTTTATAGAGCTCAGTACCTTGGGCTTTCCTGGTTCATAATTTTGTGACTGAATATTATTAGACGTTGGGTAAAATCTTTATTGTTTATATATGTTCTGGGGTATTCAAAAAGAGTTTGTGGCTATTGTTGTTTTCTAATTATTTTATTTGCCTTACAATTTGACTTTGAATTCTAAAGCAAAAGAAGCAATCGTCATATTTTTATGAGCGTCTAATGTATGCAGGTATCCAGAGCTTTTTGGACTAACATCTAGCTTTTGCAGTTGTAAGTTTTACTAATGTTGAGTTGAATATTAAATCAGACATAGTCTGAAACGTTCTGGCTGACTTCCTATACATACTATACTAATTGTCTCCCTTGTATTAAGAATTTATAATAATGAACAATGAGGGACATGAAAAGGGTTGTACCTTGGACTTTTACCTATGTATTTTGACTGCCTATTTGATTTTTGCACTTTTTGGTTATATCTACAGTTGTCTAAATCCCCGGAATTCATGAAGCTTGCACCAGGCGCAGGCATAGCGTCGGCGATCTAATGCCAAATATGGCCGCCGAGCGATTCAGGTACAAGCTGTTTCCACATGCACTACCAGCGTATGTCACAGCTGCGCAGCTCCCGGTGCATTTATGCTAATTACCCCATGAGCAGCAGTGTATCATGCAAATGAAGGTATATAGCGATTCATGAAGTGGTGCAGGCGTAGCGTAAGCATGCAGAAATGTAAACCAAAAAAAGGTTTACATTTTCTCAAACATAAAATCAGAGCCATGACAGTGGACCAAACTCACGTATTATACAGTTAATATATATATATATATATAAATCAACATATATATATAGAGAGAGAGAGAGAGGAAGAGAGAGGGTTATATGTTGATATATATATATATATATATATATATATATATATATATATATATATATATATATATATAAGTTAACAACAGCTACACAATCATGGAGGTACATATAAATGGGATACCTACCAAATACCGAATGCTTGACATACCGACACGCGTAATCATGAGGCTTAAAGACCAAAAGACCACAGTACCGAAACACCAGAAGCGAGAGTTTTAAAATCCCGATGTTAAGGGACATTTAGTTAGTGCTTCTGGTGTTGCAGTTCAGGTAGGTTACTGTGCGTAAGTGTGTTTTTGAGGGCTGTAGTGTGTGTAAGTGTGTGTTCTGAGTGTGGTGTGTATTCCTGGGGGACTGTAATGTGTGGGTGTGGGTTTGCTTTCTGAATCTGTTTGTGCGATCTCGGAGGTAGAATATTAAAGTAGGAGGGTGTGGGGGGCGCAGCCACCCACATGGGGGGGGTGTAGGGTAGGCTTGCCCACCTGCTCATATGTAGTGTAGGATGGTTTGTTTGGATGTGGTGGGTAGCAGTGTGTCTGTGTGTGCCTGAGTGTGTTCCGTGTTTGTGTTACTTTCACGAGTTTGACTGTCGCGAGTTTGAGTGTTCGGTAATGTGGGGTATGGGAGTCTGGGCCCGGTACTGTGGGCGTCGGAATTGTGTGTGTTTGGGATTCCATAGGTGTCACGTATACAGTGGTTGAAGTGTTCATATATGAGTATAACATGAACCATAGCAATAACACATTCTGCCATGACCAAACTTTATGAACAAAGGATATGGAGAGTATATGCCTATACACTATTACAAATATGTGCTATGGACATGAGCCAAAGATAGGGTTACCACCTGTCCCACTTTGTGAGGGACAGTCCCTCTTTGAGCAGTTGAGTCCTGACCAAAAATATTAAAAATGGCAAATGTCCTGAGATTGTAGAACATAATTATGGCCCATATGTAATGTAATAGTTGCATAAAATAGTTATTTCTGTATCTAAAATACCTACATGTTACAAGAAACAGGATAAGCAACTAAACTGCTACAAGAATAAGCTTATATTTAGGCAAAAAAGGAAAGTTCTATCCTTGTACTGACCGTGGGTTTGTGTCGGCCTGTAAAATCTGATATGTGTCCCGAAAATGTCCCACTATGGCCATTTGAAAAGGTGGCAACCCTAGCCAAAGAGGGTCAGTCACCAACACAACTCCAATGACTGCAAATACCTACAACAGAAATACACAGACAGCTTTCATGTAGCAACACTTTATTACATTCCGATGTATTGCAGAAAGGATTCAAGGACTAACATCACCTGCATGCTATACAGGAACCAATTAACAGTGCCTTAATGAATCAGCCTGCAATTACCATAGTATTAGTCCACTAAAGGATAGGTGTTCAAATAAAGAAGGAACCTTCACACAAATATCGATTATGTATAAAAGCAGTTCCTACACACCTGCATCTGCTATGTACACCCACCAACATCTCCCCCACACCCAAACCAATTACAGTACAAACTGTAATAACATCACAAATCATTCACTCACTATACGACATCTGCAGAAGCCTTAACATACCTTGTCAGAGACACACTAACATAGCCCTATGTGAAATAGTTGCTGTTATACAATGGAACAGCTGCTGATGTTACAGGGTTTGTTTGCACTAATTCCATTTCAGAGGGTTGTGTGTACACCAAGAAGTGTTACCAATTACTGATTAACAGCACAGTATGATACACATGTACACCAAACCAAAGTTGTCTGGTGAGCACACTGTAAACCACCTAACATTTCATGCATAGCCATACAGCCTTGAGCTGCCCAAACATCCTTGCCAGACTGAAACATCTACAAAAAAACCCTGCATAAGTAGCAATGTTCTGAAATATAACAGCTGTACCCACATGTAGAACAACATCTTCTAGCCATTACACACAATCCACAGGAGTCATGAAGCTAATATATCTCTGTCTGTCTCCATATAGCTGTTGCAATACATCACAAACAACACATCCAGGCCATCTTCCTCGAAAGTAAGGCAAAGGGACAACGTCCAAGTGCAGTACTCAATTATACACCACTGTTGCCATGTTATTGACTAATGGAGTAGCTGCACAGCTGATGTGCATGTAATTAACTACTTTGGAACACCAATTGGTAGTCAGGATAGCACATGTTACCGATATGTAACTATAAAGGATGGCTTGTCACACATTCAAACCATCTGTATATACCAGCAGAACATTACAAAGAAGATTGAAACACAAACGGAAAAGGATTGAAATAACAGTCAACGACACCTTGGGTTGCGAATAAGGTATGTAGAACACTCAGTATGTCTGTGTATGTAGTACCTGTTCTGTAATAATTAAAGTGTATCCAATGCATATAGTGGAAACAGTTATCTTGTAGTGATGTATTGTTGAGCATAGTAACGCTTGTAGTATTTATGTGTGTACTGCTGTAGGTCACAAGGCAAACACCGCATACACCACAAGGGATGCTATATAAGGCCTTTGAACCCAACAATTCCTCTCCAGCTGCTGTCAGTGGCAGGGTTGGTCCAACAAGTACATGCTATAACAGTGGATAGTATATGTTGATATATTCTAATAGTAGGCATATGTATGGGTGTATTACTGAGAATAACATGTCGAAGGTGGGCCTACTGTGCAATTATGATTTGCATTGAGGGATATTGTGCCAATAACTGTGTAATGTACAGTATTGTAGGCAGATATGTATTACATTTTATGTAGCATTACTGTTATGTTAGGCAAACATTAGTTATGTCTATAGGCCTTTACAATACACAATAACAGGATTCATATGACTTGTAGTCACCCGACAGTTTATCAGCATGATAGAAAAGTAAAATGGAAGAGCTGGTAAACTATCCGTGCACATAAGACATGTAATAGGTTCAAAGGTAGGTACTAGGCTGTCTGCCCAAGGGTATTTATAAGCCTATCTAGAGTGTGTTGGCTTCCACCACCCCCTTAGGTTAGTTCCCTGTGCCTCTGAACAGCAGAGCCATTTGTTCCCTGTGCCTCTGTCCAGCAGAGCCACTGCAATGATCCTCGGGGTACATGTCTGTCTCCCATCCACCCTTCAAGGTTTCTCTTGAAGAGTGCTAGTAAGGGGCCCTGCCTGATGTACACTGGAATCATGTTCCAAAGCATGGGGAGTCTCCGGGTCAGGAATCTATCCCTCCAGCATGTCCTAGTTATCGATGTGGTTAGGTGTGTATTCCTAGAGCATGTGGCTCTCAGGGGCTTTTGTTTAGGTGGAGCATAACTGGCAATACTGGGTTGGACATGGGCCTTGTATGTCAAGCAGAGATCACCTCTGAGTATGCGGTATGCAACCGAGTACAGCTGGAGTTTCTTAAGTTGGGCTGCATAGGTCATCTGTTTGAGGTCAGTAATCCTCTTGGTGTGGTACTGTTGTGGTCTTTCAAGCTGTTGCAGTTGTCTTGTAAGGTACATCCCAAATTGGGTGTTGTATCCTTTAATGGGTCTAATAAGTCATGAGTAGAGAGGCACAATGGCCTCCTTTGTTCTGGATGCAAACCCATTTCAGATTAGGGGGGGCCACGTAGAAGGATATTCTAACCACTTTTGCATTATGGTTATCCAAGGAGAGATTGCTATCTACTTGGATTCCTAGATCCCTTATTACCTTTTCTGTATGTAGGGGACTAGCACCTATGTGGTAGTCCGTGGGTAATTAGTTTTATCCAAAGGGAATGACTATGCACTTTTTGGCATTCAGCTTGAGGCCATGATATTGACACCATGTATCCATCTCAGTGTGACCCTTCTGGAGGGTGTCTGTATCAGCTGAGGAACCAATTATGACCCCTAGTTTGTAATCATCTGCAAACCTTTTCAGCCAAAGTCCTTCTGTGCTTGCCTTTACCTCAGAGAAGTACATACCGAACATGAGGGTTTCTAGGACTGAGCACTGGGGGACACCACTTGTAACTGGTTTACAGTCGGACCTAGGGTATGCAACTCCCACTGTGTGGCTTCTGTCCGTGAGCCAATTTGCAAACCATCTTGTGATGTAGGGGTTAATGTTTGGGTGTATGGGTATGTCGATAATACCAGAATGGGGGAATGGTGTTGAAAGCCTTTGAGAGATCAAGGTAGGCTGTGTGGACCTCCTTACCCTCATCTAATGCCTTGGTAACTGTCTCAAAGAAATCCACCAGGTTTAGGAGGTATGGTCTGCCCTTAACAAAGCCAAAATGGGTGGGGGTCAAAGGTTTGGAGGTACCCAATGTCTTTGTGAATGAGATCCATGATTATGTGCTCCATAGCCTTGCAGACCAGGCTAGTCAGGCTTATTGGGCAATAGGTCCCGTGGTCCATTGTGGTGCCACCTTTGTGGAGTGGGATAGCTTATGCTGTGTGCCATTCAAGGGGCAAAAAGCCTGATGCTAGGCTATTACTGAACATGGTGCGTAAGTGGGGAGGCAGTTCATTCTGAAGTTCATGTAAAACACAGCCTGGGATGTTGTGCGGTCTCATGGATGCTGTGATATTGGCTTTAGAGTGCAGCTTTTACATGCATAGTTGTGATTACAGGGACTCTGCATTCTTCCTGTACAGATATGGGCCATTTAGGGGGTGAGAGGGGAGAAAGGTAGCACTGAACCTATCTGCCAGAATGTTGGCAATATCAGTTGGTTCTGTAATGTTCGTGCCTTTGTGCTGTAACTCAGAGCAGATCTGGGTGTTGCCATTGAGATATTTGACATAGCTATAGAATGCTTTGTGGTTTCCTTGGAATTATTGGTGGTTTTGTTGTCGTAGCTAGCTTTGGAGGATCTTAAAAGGGATCTCAGCTTCTTTCTGAGGCTGACCAGGGAGCTCCTCCACTCATGGGATTGTGCTCTCTTTTGCAAAAGTTTCTTCCTTCTGTTGTACAGTTTGTTTATGGCAGGGGACCACTAGATTGGCTTCCTTATTTTGGAGGATAGCATCTTGGTTCTGTTTGGGATAGCACGATCCATGCACTTGTGTAAGTGCTTATAGAGTGCATTTGTGTAGGATTCAGCAGTTGTAACTGTATTGTCCATCTGCATGGGTGTCATGAAGTTCACAACTTCTGTCTTAGGAAGCATGAATTAGGCTTTGTAGAAATATTATACTGTGGTTTCCTTAATGAGGGGTGGGGGCGGGATGTGGATATCAAGGGTGTTTAGCTTATGGTCAGATCGGACCAACGAGGAGTTGACTTCAGGTGTGGAACACCGGTCACTCATGTTGGTAATGCCTAGGTCTAGGATATTGTTGCCCCTGGTGGGGTCTGGATAAGTTGATCCAGGGCATTAGAGTTTATGAATTCCAAAAAGCGTTGACCTAATGAATTGGTACACGAGTAGTTTTCCCAGTTAATGGTGGGGTAGTTGAAGTCGCCCATTAGTAGGGTGTTTGGTTGAACCCTAATAATTTCCAGTACATCAAGAAAAGAGGAATGGGAATCTTGGGGCATGGTGGAGGATCTGTAGCAAGCTACAATTTGGATTGCAGTTTAGCCCAGAGGTAGTTGCACTTGGATAACCTTGGATGCATTGTTCTAGGCAACTAGCCTGGAGGGGTGGATATCCTTAAAGAATATGGACACACCTCCTCCTTGGGTGTTTCTGTCCAGATTACATGGCTGAAAAGTGTGGTATGAGTTATAGCCTGGTAGTGCAGGGGTGCGCTCTGGAGCCTTGAACCAGATCACAGTCACTGCACAGATATCGATGTTCTCCATTACAAGGAGTGCCTCGAGTGAGGGCATTTTGAGATTTAGACTTCCAGCATTGAGTAGCATTACCCTAAGTTTGTGCTTGCTTGTTCCTGTTATGGTGGTGAATATGTTATTTGAACCTTGCCTAAAGAAGGCACTATAGGGGCACCAAGAGCCTTAGCCAGTATCCAGAATCCCAGGGGCGATAGGTGCAGGCCATCTGTGGCAAAGCATCATGGTCTGTCGACCATCTCATCCCAAGCAGACAGATACTGGATCCCCTTAGAATGACACCAGAAGCTTAGCCAATTGTTGTGGTATCATTCCGGGCGATGGCAGAATGCTACTCAGGGGCTAGGGTCATACCTGCCTGAGCTACAAGATTGGAGAGCTCTTTCTTGTCTCTTTTCATGTAGTCCAGGGAGGTACATCTCAGGTCATTCACACCAACATGGACACTAACATGGACAATGACAGAGTCATATTTGTACTTGTTGTGGAGTGACCTGAGTCCGTGGGTTATGTGGCGGATCCTGGTACCCGACAAGCAGCTGACAGTAACCTTCTCCTTGTCTAGCCTGGTGAGTGGGACATCAGTGTGCCTGACTATAGAGTCACCTATGACTAGTGTGTTGGGTATGTTGTTTTGCCTTATTGGCTGTGGTTGAGTGGCATACTGAGTCTGTGGGCTATGTGTCATTGGGGTTGTGTTGGGGGGTTGGAGGCTGCTTGTGTTTCCACTTTGGAGGTCTCTGTTGCTTATACAGATTATTGAGAGCCTCCGTGAATGTTTTTGTGTTACTATGTGTGGATTATGGTGGTGTAGATTTAGTGAGACTATGTGATGAGTGTGGTGTGGTGCAAATGTTTACCTTCTCTACATGACTGTCAAGTTCAGTCTTGGTTGGAGAGAGCTTTACCTCCAGTTTGGCTAGATAAGTGCATCTCTCACAGGTTGTAGTGTTGGGTGGTAGGCGGAGAGGGTTGTCTGTGTACATCAGGCAATTTCTACATTGCCTCAAGATGCCCAGATTCATCAGATAGACAGGAGAGAACACTGGGAGCTGATCCTTGGACATGCTTGAATATAAAGCTATTTTCCCCTAGATAAGTGAGGAAAGTGAGTACAAGAGCTGTTTTACTGTAAGCAAGTGAGAAAAGTACATACAAAAACTGTTTACCTCTAGGTAATGAGGAAGATTGAGTGCTATAGTAATTAGTAGCTTACATAGCTTACATAGTGCTTACAAGTGCTGAGCATGAATAAGCAATCCAGATAGGGTCTTGGATAACATAAACACACTGCCCCCCCAACAGGTACACAATCATATATCCATGTACACTGCAGAGCCCCTGTAACCACAACTATGCAGGTACAAGCTGCACTCAGGCTGCATGGGACCTGTCCACATCCCAGGTTGTATCATACACATATGGCAAAACAAGTTGCTCTCCACATACACATCATGTAAAATACAGCTTCATGTCAGGCTATGTACACACTGAATGGTGCACACCAACAGGTATCACAACCCACAAAGGGGGAGACACCACTGATAATGGGAAATACTGCACTACTACCCTGCTGAGTCTGGTCTGAAAGGCCATGAACCTTGATCAACTTATTTGATGTCAGCAGGACAGATGTAGATGACAGTAAGGTTGATTTCACACTGCATATCATACCTTGACAGGTCATAGGACATCATCACCCATACTGTGTTCCACCTACACTCAGTATACTAGATGTACATTCCTATGTCACAGGAGTGTTTTGCAATGGGTCTGCTGACAGAACCAACACTACAGAAGGTGTCTGAATAATACATGTGCATCACACCAGTGCCAGCTACAGTAAGACTTGGTTAATTCATTGTACTCCCCCTCATTGTAGTCTATACCACACAGACTAACAGAAGGCATCTGCCTATTGAAGTATGCAAATGACTATGACCTAGGAGCAATAGCTGACTCAGAGTGTTGTGGACAACATACAGAAGGGGCTTTGTGTGTGAGGTGTGTGACATATGGCCACAATCTGACAGCTACATATTACATTGTCACCCCTATGTTAATAGCCCTGTACCCATGAACTACCACCTAGGCAGCGGTCAACATAATGGACACTGTGTGTAAGGGATACAGCTGGGCAGTTGTCTTCCCTGTGATAGTTATGTCACCACACCTGTCAGGTAGTCATATGTGGCAACCCTAATCATGACAGGGTGCCATCCAGAAATATAGAGGTCATTGTCCAGCCATACTCAACACTCAAGTGACCCATATCAGATCACATATTTCCTTTAAGGGGTATTGGCCATGTTCGGATGGCCTGCACCAGCCTTCCAAATCCCCATCTCCACTATGTAGCATGATGCCTACCCTAAATAAAGCCATGTCCAACCCAGTGATGTTGGACATGCTACACGTACACATCATGATCTCAAACACATACTTCATGGACATCCACCTTTCTAATACAAGGGTCACCACATGCTGGACAGATCCTTGTCCCATACACTTTACATAGTCCTCCCATACTATGCATCCCTGAATAGCAAAGCTGCACATTGCCCCACTCTCAGACATGGTGTGATGATCGCATAGTAAATGTATCATTAACCCTGTGGATCAGCTTTGTGGCACTGCTTCACTTGGCCCCAGAAACCCGCCTGGTAACTTTTCATCCCAGACTCATACATGGCCCAGGGCATATAGCCTACTAGTTGACTTTGACCGTACATGCTATAGTTGATATCCATCCCTGCAAATACAATCTGGCTAGCCAGTGTCACATGTGTATCACATGTGCAACACAGGTGATACATGGCAGGATGTTGAACTGCTGTACAGTGCCGTTTAGATGTATATGGCAAAACACATACATGCAAAACCTTCCGGGAGCAAGTCTGCAGGGTCACAGGTCATGTCCGTTAAGGCAGTGTAAGTCTTTATATGTGACATATACACAGCATCAAGGTCAACTGCATTAATGTGGACACATCCAGGCATGTGCTGATAGGTAAGAACACAAGTACAGGCAAACAGACATGCCCACATCAAGACAGCATCCACATGGAGTATGAGCAATGTAATCTGGCGACACACACACATATATGGTGATAATAACCAATCACCATTGAGTGTCAAATGTGTGTGATATAAACATGTCAGTGGTGTCAGTGTCATGTAGATTTGCAAAGACAACTATTTAATCATAATAAATGTGATACACATGTATGTTCAGCTGTACCTCTGTACGTCTCTGTGAGTTACTGTGACCTGTCTCCATCATTATGTCTTCCAGGTATGCCGCGTGCAAGGCTACCATCTTATACCGGCTTGGAGGATGAGGCCCTCATCCCATACCTACATGACAATCATGATGTCCTGTTTAGCCATGTGCCACAGGATGCACAGCAGCAGGATGCCCTGTGGCAGGAACTTTGCAGGTGGGTTAATGATGTGGATGGCCACAACCACACATACCAGCAGGTGTGCAGACACTGTACAGACCTCATTAGAAGGGCAAAACAGCATGCAAATAAATTCGCCAAGGAACAAAGTGCAACAGGTGGTGGGCCACCAACCCAGCCCCCACTCACACATACCAAAGAGCTACTGGCCAACCTGGGGACACCTGCACAACAACATCCACAAGCCTTAGCCAATATCATGGAGGTGGGTGTCTCTCAACCACCGAGCCTGGAGTTGCCTGGTAAGTCACTACTGCACCTATAACAACTATATTCCATATAGTTACATGTGTCACTGTACAATATGTAATGTAACATCATATGCAAGGCATGTATACACACATGCCGCATACTATAGTATGCTACTCTGTGTATGCACACACGTGCAGACTCCGTAGTATAGTCTATTGTACTGGCGTATGTGTTAACATGCACAATGCACCCTGTAGCTATCATACAGGCATGGATAATGATCATACTGCTATGTTACCCCTATTTAGGTACCTCTGGAACTCCGCTGTAACAGCAGCCCATTGCAGGTGAGACTATTATTTATCAGGCATGTTAATGCACAGATCTATCTGCCATGTGGCCATTTACCCCATGTAAACATAATGTATGGTCCTGTCACAATATACAGGTCAGTCCTGCAATGCATCACAATGGCTACCCATGTGTAATACTTGCAAACTATGTGAAAAAACAACATGAAACCTCATAAACTGTCATTGCCAGATGTGTGGACAGCTGTGCATTCAATGGTGAAGGTGCTGTTCACTGTAGGGACATGTACTACAGATCAGAACTACACATGTGGGGAATACAAACAGTACTACACATTGAGCTGGAGTATGGCTAGCCCACAGGATCCACCGGTGTGGATCATACCCCTGCTATGAATGTCACACAATGTGATGTGCTATCTGACATGTCCATGGCATCTAGTGGGCTGGCTGCAACATTGCCTAACTATCCTGAAAAACATATCCCACATACCAAACATACCACCCTTTGTCTGCATAACCCTGTCATCAGTGGAGCATATGACATTTATGGGTGTATGTCATATGGGACAACACAGACATGTGAAATAGACACCCGTTACAACCATTTGGCCAAGACATGTACACACGACCATGGAGGATGGCCAGAGACATGAAGCAACACACACAGTAGACGTGATGTGCTTGTGTGTACATCCTGTCATACATTGGCTCCACATGGTCCAACTATGGCCTTTGTGTAATGGTTATATTGGATGTGGAACACTAGACATCTTACAGGCCTGTGCACATCTTGTGTAGGCATGACATCAATCCACCATATAAGATGTGTTGAACATCTTGAGTGTGTCATGACATGACAGCAGTCACCTGTACAGTATCCACATACATACACAGAGAACCACATCAGCCCAGAGATACATCAATGCCATCCTTGCTCCTCATGTGTGTGTGTGTGTGTGTGTGTCTGTGTGGTACACAGATGTCATGTGGGACATGGTGTACCAACGAGTTTGCCATGTCTTGGCATAGTTGCCAGGCAGCAGCAATATGGTTGCAGATGTGTAGGGGTGTCATCCGTATACCCTTCAGTGACCTGTGTCACACATTCCACATCATGTTTAGTGTGTATACACCTCAGTGACGTGGGTCACATTCCACAGTATATATGTATTGTATCTGAACACAGTCATGGCTATGAACTGTGTCTGAATGTGTAGTATATCTGTAGGGCGGACAGACAACATTGCATTGGGACACCATTACCCCACTGTATATTTGAGAGGACACCATTGTGTTAAACATGTATGCATGTCATTGCACATGTCAGCAGATCACGTCATACTACATGTGATTGTCAAGGTCATATGCCACACATCAGGCAGGTGTACTGTTAACCTGTGCTGGTCTACATGGTGTAACACAGGGATGTATGCTAACTACTACTATGATTGTGTAATTTGTATGCCTTCTGCTATGACACATGCATGCTGTTGTGTGCAACCCAGGGATGTATGATAACTACCACTATTATTTCCTGAGCTGCATGCCATCAGCCATATCACATGTATGTTGCATGCCTTCTGTCATATCACGTGCATGTTGGGTGCCATAGCGTGTGTCTGTGTGTGTGTCTGTGTGCCTATTATATAGATTGTAATGTACAGTTCTTGTCTGCCCCTCACAGGTGATGTAGGTGCATTCCCCTCCTGTGGTCCATCTGATGTTAGTGTCCTCACAGACTCTAGCAGTGATGATGAACGTATGATTGAGGCACAGTGAGGGTTGTCAGGGGCTGAATCTGTGCCATTGGTTGCCATTCCACCTGTATCCCCCTCATCCTTGCACACAGTTCTCATGCCTACACATACCTCATCACCAGTGGCCATAGACAAAGGACAGTTGGCATGTGGTAGCTTGGAACAGGAAAGTGTGAAACCTATGGAAGGTGTGCCTGCACATCATGGTGTCAGCCAACTGACGAGTGATGCCCCACACAGTCATGTGGCCAGTGCTGCTCATATGAGGACCTCTGGCCAACATGCCCCTGCAAGTCAGAGCGCAGCAGCTGGTGTCACCAGATGGATGTTTCAGGCTGTAATGGAGGCACAGGCATGTGCTGAATGGCACACCAGAGAACATCAGAGGCTTCAGAGGGCTGCTGTCCATTCTTTACACAACAACATCCAGGCAATGGTAAATGCTCAACAGCAGATTGCTGAAGCATTGGCTAGATGATTGGGTGACATGGTTGGAGTCCATAACCATGGCATGACAATCCACGAGCGTGAGCTGTCTGTGTTGGAACATCTGGTAGGAGTGAGGCGTCGGGCACGTGGACATAGGCCTGCTACATCACCTGTTTCAGGTATACATGAATGAGCTACCTCACATGTCCACTCCCATAGTGGCGGTAGCAGCAGCAGTGCAGCTGGTGTTGTGCTCTCCACAGCATGACACAGCAGGCCATGTGCACATGGACCTGGATGGTCCCAAAAGGGACATGGTTCAAGTGGACATGTGTCATCAGACATTACCCAATCTGGACCTCTGCCTGGTAGTGCCTGTGCAACCCCTGGCGGGCACAGGTCACGTGGCCATGGCCGGACACTGTGAACTGTAAAACCTGCCCTGTACAGTCCGCAGCTGTCAATAATTCCCTTGTGTAGACCAGACACATGCTAGAACTGTGTGCATACATACACGCACACACTGGAAACATATATAGGGCACCGCAACACACACATGCATTACATCCAAACATGCCCAATTAGATCAAAGGCCCTAACCCACACACATGATGTCATCCAATGGTACAGCCTAGGCCTCAGGCAAACATTATCACCCTGTGCATATGATGATGCCTGTGCTGCATCCCTGTCATGCACACCATCGGTGCAGGGACATGGTCATATGGTCAGATGCACAGGATGAACAGACTAGGAAGATAAGTGTAGATTACAATTGTTGTGTACTGTTGACAGGCAGCAGACATACCATGTAGTACAGATTTACAATGCATTTTGTACTGTTAACAGTATGTGACTTGTGTAACAACAGTAACTGCATGTTGGTCATGATGTTCTGCTTTCCTCCTTTAGGTCTAATTGCATGTGCCGGTGGATGTCAGTGTTTGCTGGTAGTGTCCCATATGTAAATGTGGACTACTCACAGGTATGTATGAAAATACCAGCATGCACCTTGTAGCTTCCACATCACAGTTAGAAAGTCCCACATTCCAAACACGTCTACTGATCCAAGAGCATGATAGCTGTGTATTAAGCTACTGTGGCTACAGATGTGACATCCATATTGGGTGACATCACAGGTACAGTTACATGGAGTGGGGAGGTAAGAGAGCAGTCTAGCTGATGACAAGGGTAGAGGCCAGTGGGAAGTGTGATGCCTCATTTGGAAGCAGTAATACACAAGATGCGAGCACAACTGCACCCACACACTCAGGTATTCACACACATGTATTCAGAGACACAGTAACACACCTACACACTCAAGGATTCACTGACACAGTAACACACACTCACACACACAGTTGCTAGTGTTGAGGTGAGGAACCCCTGCCTATGTGCAAATCATCATTACAGTTCTGTTCACCTACATGACGCGCCACAGAGATTACACATGTACAGGTAGTCAGTATGGCCTAAGATCGGGGACATCAATACAGATAGTTGATTGCATCGCCTGGATGGGGGGAGGGGTCTTATCAGTTCACTATGGTAACATACATCCTCTCTCCAGGGACCAGACAGCCAAACATACACACACACACACACACACACACACACACACACACACACACACACACACACACACACACACACACACACACACACACACATACACACACTGTGGCATTCACTATTGAATACACCTATGTCACACACATACAGATACCTCACATGTGTGAGATACACACCCCTGCCTATGTCCTGCTTTCTACATTGCAGTCTGTACAGATGTCTACAACAGTGTACAAGAGAGTGAGTAACAATTGAGATGTATTCCCCACCATACGTGACATATATGGACACACATGCAACCACACATGCCAGTACTGTGAATCAAACACCTGCCTAGCTCATGATATGTATGACAGACTTACAGCAGTATTGCACACGTTACAAAGTGTACTGAAGCTTCCTTTGGCAACTGTGCTGATATATGCACACGGGAGGTCTTAACCGTTACAGGTGTCAAGTAATTTACCTTCGGTGTCACCCTGACCACTGTCTATGTTGTGTGTGTTCCCCTTCAGTTAACAAAACCATAGCTTAGCGGTTACACAGGTTATTGTAGGACCACTTGTGACACACCTGTGAGCTGTCCTCAGCAAACATCCATCTGCAAAGATGCCAAACCACTTAGTTATGTCCACAAATCTGTCCATTCCTGAGGTACATCTTTCCATACTTTCAGCATATCACCATATACAGTTGGCAATGTTGAGGTTGCATTGCAACTGAATGATGTACTAAGACACACGTCACCTGCATACATCAGCAACTGCACATGCATGCTATCTGAATGCACACGACTACATGTACATGTGTGTAGGTCCTGCAATCCTGTCATTTGGGCATGTTTGTAGGCATTGCAATTGGTGGATATGTGTAATGGCATACATGACACATGGACTGTTATATGATATGATAGGTGTAATGGGTGACCAGTACAGAGGGAATGTTACCTCTGTCAACATTGATATCACATCTTATGTACTGTTAGCATTCAACAGCCATGGATCTACATTCCATGTGCATGTGTGCAATGGCTGTAGCCACCTGTCTGCACATAGGACAACAACAGCTATGCTATTTACATATATGCTGTATGTGTGTAGCATGTACATATCCAGGGCAGGTAAATGTATGTCATATCCAAAGATGAGGGTGTTTACTGGTATACAGCAGCAGTCATCTGTTAATTCTGTAAATAACCGAGGGTCCCTGGTATGTGTACAGCTGACCTGGTTACAGACAGTGATATCATTGCATTGCATAACACATGATGCAACTGTGTCAGTACATGGGTACTCTGCACAGTTGATGTAGAGCTTGGTACAGTCCACTGATCAAGGGTCACATGGTGGTGTACTATTATATGTCCTACCACATGTATGGATGTATGTTGGTGGTCCGAGGGCATGGTGTTGTCTGAGGTTTACATCCTAGAATGCAGCTTTTGACACTGTGTCCTGTACCTGACTCATCTTTGATGCCTTTTGTGGGAGTAATGGTCAGTACATGTGAGTGGCCTTTATGTATGTGGGAACACCACCGCCTGGAGCGATCCATACCTGTGTTATGGACCACATGTCTGGTTCTGGGGTATATGGTGGCAGTGCTGTTGTGCACTACAGAGCCTTCAGTCAGGTGTTCCTTACTGCACACATGTCACTATTCCCCATTGTTGAATCTACAGTGAGCAGCTGTGATTACGGATGCTACACATCTAGCACTGGTTAGCATAAGCATACAATGCAGTTGTCCTGTAAGTGTCAGGGTGTTATCCTGTGTTTAGGTCATTTGCCTTGGAATGGGACTGTATGGGCAAATGCGAACTAGGTATTATCCCCACTCCCTTGAATCATGGATGCATGTGATATGTGACAAAGGCCTGTCTACTTTCAGTCATGTCATCCCAGAATGACAAACACTGGACAACCTTGTAATTACAGCAGGACATTGGCTCATTGTGTTGGTCAAGCAGTTGTCACTCCTAGCAGGACATCTCTGTGAGTGGTAGTATTGTGCTTGGTATAGAATGGTACATCTAAGGTGATGGACAGCAGCAGAGGTTGTGTATAAGACCGGTGTCAGATATATGTAGTGCAGTGCTCCTGCTAATAATGACAACTAATAAAACCAGAATCCATTGCAATGTATTATTTACATCTAACTGTAATAGGATAGCCACTGTGGCCTTCTGTGTTTTGAATCAGAGTGCATCCCAAACAGCCCTGTGCTACTAAGTGTGTGAGCATGTCCAGTGACACCTTGTGTCAGTTATGTGCCTCTATGTGTATGGGCATGGCCACTGTAACCCTGTATTGTGATAGTAGTCATCCATTCCACAGATGGACATACTCCAGTTCAGGATGGATTCCTACTTTAAACACACAGATTCACAGGTATGTACATCTTAATTGCCAGCATCCCTGTTGATGTCCGTATTCCTAGAAGGTCATAATGACAGCCTTGAAATGTGTAGCCTCTGTGGCGCGACTCATAACTATGTAGTATTGTAATAGTGATCTGTAGATAGGCAGGTGTTCTGTTCCCACCACTGGTGTGTGTGTGTGTGTGTGTGTGTGTGTGTGTGTGTGTGTGTGTGTGTGTGTGTGTGTGTGTGTGTGTGTGTGTGTCTCCGTCTGCCTGAGGACAAAATAATGCTTTTAGACTGCTCACACTCCATACAATTCCTATACCCACCTTTGGCAAGGCTGATGATGTCACCCACCTAGAAATACACCTCTGGGAGTGCTGTGACCCAGTAATCTTGGTAGCACCTTCTGTAACTGCGTAATGATGTAGTGTGATAAAGTAGTTAAGTCAGTGTTCTAATCCCAGACTTACCAAGTGTCTGTGTGTGTGTCTGTGTGTGCATCTGTGTGTGTGTGTGTGTGTGTGTGTGTGTGTGTGTGTTTGTCTCTGTCTGCCTGAGGACTGAATAATGCTTTTAGACTGCTCACACTCCATACAATTCACCTTTGGCAAGGCTGATGATGTCACCCACCTAGAAATACACCTCTGGGAGTGCTGTGACCTAGTAATCTTGGTAGCATGTTCTGTAACTGCGAAATGCTGTAGTGTGATAAAGTAGTTAGGTTGCTGTTTTAATCCCAGACTTGCCAACTGTGTTTGTGTGTGTGTGTGTGTGTGTGTGTGTGTTTATGTGTGTGTGTGTGTGTGTGTGTGTGTGTCTGCCTGCGTGAGACAAGTACAGTACTTTGTAGAGTATACACTCTCTGTACAAATCAGATGACCACCTTTGTTAATCCTGCTGTTGTCACCCACCTAGGAATACACCTGTAGGAGTGCTGTAACCCAGTATTCACTGTAGCATGTGCCCTAAAAGCATATCGCTGCAGTGTGATACGATAGGTAGGGGGTTGAATACAGGACATTGCAAGTGTGTGTGTTTGGCTGTCAGAGCCTGTGTAGAGGTGGCTTTGAGTGTCTAACCACTGGACATGTTGGGGAGCAGATTTTGTAGTTTTCCTATACGGTGTCCGTCTTATGACACATTGTCCACCTCACGAGGAGTACAGCTCTCAGTCAGCCATGGGACTGTGTTGGCAAGCCATACCCCTACATCTAGCAAAAGGCCTGGTGAACAAAGTATGCACCCCTACTAGTACCCGGTATATGTCCTGCACCCATGTGCCATAGACATACACACTTGCCTAAGATATCCCACTATGTTGCTAGTACCATGCATATTGATGACAGACAGTAGGCATGGTGTGAATGCAGTGGGTTGCAGAGGACATAGCATCCTGTACAATGGTACAATAGGCACATATTTGCTGAAAATGTGCCTTCACTATGTTCCCCACTGGATGTCTGCAACATATGTGGTGCCATCAAAAGTGATCCACAGAGGCCATACAATGCCGTACACATGTGCCGTGTATGGACCAATGCTACTGACACCAGGGAATACCTGTATCATACTATCAATGCAGATGCAGGGTCGGCCTGCTCACTATAAGCAGGTTTCGCCACACCAGGCCAGTATTGGCATATCAGGGGATAACAGTCTGTGTACACAACATGTGCCTGCCAAACCAGGTAAACTTGTAAATGTCACTTTACAGTATTGTGGGACATGCACATTCCAGGCAATGTCCATGTGAAGGACTATCAAACACAGACATGGCATGCATTGCAAAGCTATGGCCATACACATTAGTAACTAGGATGTCAGGGCAGATCATGCAGTACCCATCTGTGTGGGACATTGCAGACATTACATCCCTGTACCGCACTGCACACCATTGTCAGGTTACCCGATGCCAAGGATGACCCCTCACCCAGCCTTGTACAGCCATCTTGCACAGCCAACCGCTACACACCCATGAAGCAATGCATTCATGCATGTCAGTACTGGCACCTTGTGTCTGCTTGTGGGTTATGATGCTCCCAACCACAGTCAGTCCCAGTATAACCCTCGTTAGCATACCAACAGTTGTCAAACACTTTCACATGCCCTGGCCCATAGAACCTCCAGATATCCCCTGTGGTGCATGTAGTCCTGTGCATTACTGCAGTGTGGCAAACTAAGTATTTAGGTTGTGTAGTTGTGGCCCTGGCAAAGAGTGTCAATGTGAGTCCATTAGAGAGTGTAGTTGTGGTGACAATGGCATCTGTTCACATGGACAGACAGGTGTGCTATACCTAACGTATGTCTATTATATCTCTGTTGCACGTCTCTCACCTACACACATATATGTTCTTACAGCACAACAAAATGTCAGCTTTGTGGCACAAGTAGTAACTTCATGCACATGTAATAGTAATGACTAGTCAGTCAGGGGTTTGACTCCTGTACTGTTAGGAGTGTGGCAGACGATGCTTAGGGTTTAGTCTCCAAGCCCTTCTCTGGTGTACTTTACCTGTCCCACTCACACACTCTCTGGTGGATGTGGAGGTGTACACCTGCTCAGCAGCAGCATGTGTATTGTAAGTGATGCACATGATCAGGTGATGGCCTCTGCACCTATTGCAGTTCTCCTCTAGCTGATTGCATGTGGAACAGCTGTGATGGTGTTCCCATAGCCATTCGCATGATAAACACAGTACACTATCTAGGAAAATCATGTTGGTATTTGGCCATGACAGTCGCTGTGAGTGGTACCTGGACGTGGTGTTCTGAAAGGGCATCAAAGATGATATCTGGATGTACCTCAGACATCATATACAGTGGGAAATAGCCTAAAGATGGGAGGGTGATGTGCTACACATGACTACAGCATGTAAGTGTAGCTATGCTTTATTGAGACTACTGCCTGTTTAACATGTTGTGTGTGGTAATGGCTATTCTTCATGTTTTAATACAGACATGACAGTACTCTATTCATGAGGGACCCCTATCTGTAGGGCCATCTGTGAACTGGTCAGTGTGTGAAACCATTTGTGTCCTGTGTTACACACTGAACACACATCTGTGTACAGCAGGAGCATAGTGTGAGGATTGCAGACAGTACATGATGATAGGGATGTGTTACTGCCATCGCATCCCTGACTGGATATATGTCACATGAAACAGTGGTATGACAGACACTGTCTGGGGTTCCCAGTGACAAGCCAATAATGGGCAACTGTTCATAGCTGAGGTCACACATCTACTACACATTGCACAGATGTCATGCAGTATATATGCATGTGTTGTGCTCCCTCTGCAAACGTATACCATCTGTTGTGTTGGGTTGATGGTGATATCTATACATACTGTTGTAGGTAATCCTGAATGCTGTTGTCTATCACTAAGCCATATGTGGGTTTAAACTGCAACACCATAGGCTGTATGGGTTGGGAGGTCCTGACAGAACCTCCTGTCCTACTTCAGCTGACCATGGCACCGGGCACCAGCACACCTGGGGCCCAGCCTTGGACCTCAACCTCTGTTGGCTCTGCACCACCTTCTGGTGGTACCACCACTGAGGATGGGGCATGTCCCCTGTGGGAGCAGGACCAGACAGGAACATGTCTGCTGTTATGTGGTCCTGGACGTGTTGCGCTGGGGGCTCACAAAGGGGTTCCAAAGCCAGATATGCAAGCTCAATGACAGAGTGTCACATTTACAGGGTGAAACTGCCCCTCCTGGACAGCCCCCAGCACTACCTCCTTTGCAGCTGTTTGGGTGCAGTTGTGGCTGCCCATGGCTGGGGACCTCCGTGCCACTGTTCCCATGGGCTAGTGAATGCTGAACACCCATCCCCATCTGAGGTGTATCCCCCCACATGTGTCATATACCGACCCTGTATGCTGTCTTGTCTGTGATCCTACCCTACCTATCCTCCATGGCCATACCTACTCTCCTTCCCCCACATCCAACCCTCACCCTACGGAAACATAAGGCCAATTGGCTCCCTAGGACAACATCTGCCCTATACATAGTTGTCCATTTCACACACATGCCTACTGGGCACAAGTAACCCTTGTAATATGCATCACAACATACTTCTGTTATCCTCACCCCATCCCTCAGGTGCATGATGCTGGTATGCTCATGACTCCTAAATGGTGCAGCTACACATGATGAGGATGACCCTATTGTACACACAACACTACCGGTCCCTCTATGGTTATCCCATTTACCTTTATCATGATGATAATGTTGCACACAGCACCTTGCAAGAGTACTGTTCACACATAATGATTGGACAGGTACTGTTGTGTTAATGTACATTAAATGCACAGAGTGATGTATACGGCCAATGTACAACTGTTTGCTTGTATGAATGACACATGTCTGTCTGAGGGAGTCTTGAGATTACATAGGACAACACCCCTACATAATACAGGTGTCACTGATGTTTCCCATTTCATTCATTTGTAATGCTTTGTTGCCACCTGGTATGTTCCTGATATATCTCTCTATATGTATGTACCTATATGCTGGACATAAACACTCACATATACATCTACATGATGGGATACATTCCTATACTGTTGAATGACTGCGCTGTATGATATGTTTGTGGTACTGTCCGTTGTCTGTATATCTCCCATGGCATATTGGTAAATCACATTAGCTGTGTGTGCAGGGTTCTGGTTCTGAGCCTTGCAGAGGCCATTTATTTTGTTGCAGGACAGAATAAGGCCATTGGATACGGAGGGAGTAAGGCAAATTAAAGCAGTTGTGAGCAGGTGTGCGTGGGTTTGCGTGGTATTAAGCAATGCTAACCTCTGGTTACAGCTTCTTACACTCAGTTAGCCTCTACATTGCTTTACCAGTGCAATACTCGCATACTGGTAACCAAACAGGCTTACACCTGCTCGCTCCCGCACTTGCAAATGCACCGACATTGGTGCTCGCATCTGACACTCACACCCCTGGGTGGGAGCGTGGACCACAATATTTCCTTGTTTGTGATGCCTATTACACCGAATTACATGCCTACAGTATTGGGAATTGCTGCCCATTAGGCGACGGCATGCCGTTCAACTGTACGGAATCAGCAGCCTGTCCAGTGATTTATTCATATTATTTGTGTGTTCCTCTTACAATCAGCACCCATCTGGCTGATACATGGGAACCGAGACTCTTCAATACAGACAAGTAATTGGG